>NC_053431.1:58142479-58442479 GCF_007990345.1 Gossypium hirsutum
TCGACTACCTGACCTTTGCGCATTACAACTTGGATATATCCTTGTACAGGGCTCAAATACTGATGCCGTTTGTTTCTATAGAAACTAGACTCAGAGAGGAATCTATACATATATGGTATGACTCCTAATTATCTCTGGTTAATTTATAGTGAATTTCCAAAGTCGGAACAGGGAATCCAGAAACCGTTCTGGCCCTGTCTCACGAGAACCTGAATATCTCTTAACATACTGTCCGTATGATTGTTTCGTTACTTTCCTATGAAAGTAGATTCATCAAGGTTTATTTACATAATTTATTCACTATTTAATTCCCTTCCTACTATTTTTAGTGATTTTCCAAATCTACATCACTGCTGCTGTCAGCATCTGCCTTTAAGGTAGACTTTACCTATTTCATGGTTTCCATGATTCAACTAGCCCTTTTTGCATAAATAGCACAATTTATGATAGTGGTTAACCATTCCATGGCTAATCCTTGTCAAGCATATCCACACCGAATGATTATAACATTATATCAAACACATATAAGCCATTTTCGCATGGCTATCCAAAATTATACAAGTCCAAAGGGTCCACGACCCACAACAACGGGTAGTCCTATACATGCCATTTCGAAGTTCAACCAAAATTGTACCAAAAGGGGCTTTGATAGTGTGGGCGACTTTGACCTCAAGATCCCGAGTCCGATAGCTGGAGAACCCAAATCTATAAAACAGAGGAGCAATGAAACGGAGTAAGCAATTTATGCTTAGTAAGTTTTGAGCAATGAATTCCAGCACAACAAAGTATAGCATTTATATAGCTAAACGGATAATTTCATATGCACAAATTTACGATATCATACTTGCTTCACATTATCAACCCTTATGTACATACACAAAGATCAACTCGGCCAAAGGCCGGTAGCTCGTTTATCAACTGAGCGAATACTTATTTGTAAGGGCTCAACTACATTCAAGCACATACGAACATACCTCAATGTCGGGATGTTTCGAGAGTATTAACTGGAATTTTACAGCAAGTTCATTCATTCCCAAATCACGTACCTTCGGAATTTAACCGGATATAGCTCCTCGTTCAAATGCCTTCGGGACTTAGCCCGGAATTAGTATCTCGCACAAATGCCTTCGGGCTTAGCCCGGAATTAGTATCTCGCACAAATGCCTTCGGGCTTAGCCCGGAATTAGTATCTCGCACAAATGCCTTTGGATCTTAGTCCGGATATTGTCACTTAGCACAAGCCTTCGGGACTTAGCCCAGACATCATTCAAATAACCATGCACATTTAACAATAAATCATGGCCCATTCGTATTTCATTTTCGTTAGCAAACTCAAACACAAGACATTTATCATTCTTGCAAATTCGGCTCAATAGCCACACAAAGAGCATGATTTTAATTTGCTTAAAACATGATCTAATCACATCATAATTTAAGCTCTCTTACTCAAGAACTTACCTCGGATGTCGTCGAACGATTCCGATGGCTATTCGACCACTTTTCCTTCCCTTTATCGGATTTATTTCCCCTTTGCTCTTGAGCTTAATTAAACAAATAAATTGATTTAATCATTTGAGCATCGAAAAGAGAACATAAGCACTTAGCCCATATTTATACATTAGACTTTAAAGTCACATACATGTGAAATCATGCATCAACTCAACATATTAACCCACACTCCCCTTTAGCCGATTGTCCTTACCAAGATATAGGCATCAATATGTTTGCCTCTAACCGAATTCATGCAACGCCAATCCATCTCATGTGGCCGAATATGCATGTCTACTTTGAGGCCAAATTATATTCTTAGTACCACATATAAATGACATACATTTTACTAACTAATGCATTACATATTATACTCAATATGTATCCATCATTTAGTCCATAACTAAACCACCACCATATATAAACATATACTTTGGGGTGATATATATATGTATCATACCAATACATCATGTGCATATATATATATATATATACAAGAGCCGAATCACAAGGCTAATTATAGCCATCTCATATATTTTCATCCCATACCCGAATGCACAAGTACATTATAATAGCTTCCAACTTAATTCATCATAAATTTCCCCCTTTTTTTCTTCATGGCCGAATGCTCCTTCCACTTTCACAAAGCATGAATTTCATCATCCAACTTACAAGCTTACAATCTCATGAAGTTTAACCTCATGGTACCTATCAAACTCTCACTCATTAGCTTCTATCATAAACCTCCAACAACACCAAATAAACATATACTTTGGGGGTCTATGGTAGAACCAAGAAAGGAACTCATAGATATCAAGATGTGAGCAACTACCATTATTCATCTAAGTTTAGCATGAAACACAATCATCACCCTTATTAATCTTTTATAGCCGAAAACCATACTCACCCCCAAAATCGAAATTTCAACATGGTTTACAAAAATCACTTGATAACTCACTCAATATCAACTAAAATTTCAAAAGCTAGTACAAACTTCCTTACCTTAATAGTGACCTAAGATGACCGATTGCTTCACTCCCTTCTTCTTCCTTTCAATTCGGCCAAGAAGAACCAAAAAACACAACTTGTTTTTCTTTCTTCCTTAGAACATTCGGCCAAGGGAAATGAAGAAAGATGGACACTTTTTTTTTGTTTTTCCTTCTTACTTTCACGGCAATGGGGAGGGGAAGAAACAATTACACACATCCTTTCCTTTTTCCATTTCTTTATTCCCCATACTTCTTATTATATTTTATCCTACATACCTCACTAGGCCAACATGTTCCCAACATGTTTCCACCCATAGCATGGCCGGCCACTACTTATTAGGGGGAATTTGACATGCAAGTCCCCCCTTTTTTTCCACATGCACTAATAGGTCCTTACGCATTGACCTATCACATTTTAAAATTTTCTCACATAAGTCCTATTGACTTAATTCACATGCAATCGACTAAATCGAAGCTTGAAATTTTCACACATTCATAATTACATATTCTAGACAATAAATATCACATTCAAACATTTCGGTGACTCGGTTTAACGGTCCCGAAACCACTTCCCGACTAGGGTCAATTTTGGGCTGTCACAACTCTCCCCACTTAAGAAATTTTCGTCCCCGAAAATCTTACCGGTAAATAGGTTTGGGTATCGTTCTTTCATCGAGCTCTCGGTTTCCCAAGTAGCTTCCTCGATCCCGTGTTTGAGCCATAACACCTTCACTAACGGAACCCTTTTGTTCCGCAACTCCTTTACTTCACGAGCTAGGATACGCATCGGTTCTTCTTCATAACTCATATCGGCTTGAATTTCAACCTCTGATGGGCTAATTATGTACGATGGATCAGATCGATAGCGTCGAAGCATCGAAACATGAAAGACGTCGTGAATCTTTTCAAGCTCAGGGGGCAAAATCAATCTATACGCAACCGGACCAACTCGTTCGGAGATTTCGTACGGCCCAATGAATCTCGGGTTCAACTTGCCCTTACGGCCAAACCTGAGTACCTTTTTCCAAGGCGAAACTTTAAGGAATACTTTATCTCCCACCTGATATTCAATGTCCTTTCGTTTCAAATCCGCATACGATTTTTGACGATCTGTGGCTGCTTTCAGACTTTCACGGATTACCTTTACTTTCTGTTCGGCATCCTTAATCAAATCAACTCCGAAAATTTTACTTTCACCGAGCTCGGTCCAAAACAATGGTGTACGGCATTTACGACCGTACAAAGCCTCGTAAGGTGCCATCTTAATACTTGATTGAAAACTATTATTGTAAGTGAATTCAATCAAAGGTAAATACCGTTCCCATGAACCACTGAACTCGAGGATGCAACATCTCAACATATCCTCAAGTATCTGAATTATCCGCTCAGATTGACCATCGGTTTGGGGATGAAAAGCAGTGCTAAAATGCAGCTTGGTACCCAAAGCTTCTTGCAATTTCCTCCAAAATCGCGAGGTGAATCTCGGATCTCTATCCGACACGATAGAAATAGGTACCCCGTGTAATCTCACAATCTGAGAAACGTGCAATTCAACTAGTCTATCCAATGAAAAATCCATACACACGGGGATAAAGTGAGCCGACTTAGTCAGTCTATCAACAACAACCCAAATCGCATCCTTCTTACTTGTTGACAATGGGAGTCCGGACACAAAGTCCATTGTGACTCGATCCCATTTCCACTCGGGTATCATGATCGGCTGAAGTAATCCTGAAGGCACTTGATGTTCCGCTTTCACTTGTTGACATATTAAACATCTCGAAACAAAGTCGGAGATGTCTCGTTTCATACCATGCCACCAAAACCAACGTTTCAAATCGTTGTACATTTTCGTACTCCCCGGGTGACTTGACATTCGGCTACAATGGGCTTCGTTCAGAATCATCGAAATGAGTTCCGAACTCCTTGGAATACACAAACGACTTCTGAACCTCAAACAATCATCATCATCAATTTGAAACTCCGATTCCTTGTTCGGAGCACACTCAGCCCGTTTTGCAACCAATTCATCATCAACTTTCTGGGCTTCACGAATTTGATGAATCAATAATGGTTTGGCTTTTAATTCAGCTATTAACACATTGTCGGGTAGAACAGACAAGTGCACATTCATCGCTCGTAAAGCAAACAATGATTTCCGGCTTAAGGCGTCCGCAACCATATTAGCCTTTCCCGGGTGGTAATCAATGACAAGCTCGTAATCTTTCAACAACTCAAGCCAACGTCTTTGTCGCAGATTTAAGTCTCTTTGAGTCATCAAATTTTTGAGACTTTTGTGATCCGAAAATACATGGCACTTCTCACCAAATAAGTAATGTCGCCATATTTTTAAAGCAAATACGATGGCAGCTAGTTCAAGATCATGGGTCGGATAATTTTTCTCATGTGGCTTTAATTGTCTCGACGCATAGGCCACCACTCGACCTTCTTGCATCAATACGCAACCCAACCCAAGTAGGGATGCGTCACTATAAATGACAAACTCTTTGCCTGATTCGGGTTGCACTAAAATTGGAGCTTCAGTCAAATAAGTTTTTAGTTGATCAACTTTTCTGACATTTCTCCGTCCATTCGAACTTAACATCCTTTTAAAGTAGCTTCGTCATTGGTGTGGCTATCATCGAGAAACCTTTGACAAATCGTCGGTAATAACCGGCGAGTCCCAGGAATTTCTGAACTTCGGTAATATTTCTTGGAGGCTTCCAGTTAAGTATGGCTGAAATTTTGTTCGGGTCAACTCGAATACCCGATGCGGATACCACATGACCCAAGAAGCTAACCTCTCTTAACCAGAACTCACACTTACTGAACTTAGCATATAACTGCTTATCCCGCAAAATTTGCAACACCAGTCTCAGGTGCTCAGCATGTTCGGTCTCATCTCTTGAATAGACCAAGATGTCATCAATGAACACAACTACGAACCGATCCAAATATGGTCTGAAGATCCGATTCATCAAATCCATAAATACCGCAGGGCATTAGTGAGCCCAAACGGCATCACTAAGAACTCGTAGTGACCATATCTCGTCCTGAAGGCAGTTTTGGGTATGTCCGATTCTCGAATTTGCAACTGATAATAGCCCGATCTCAAATCTATTTTTGAGAACTCTGTGGCTCCCTTCAGTTGGTCGAACAAATCATCAATGCGCGGCAATGGATATTTGTTCTTTATCGTCACTTTATTCAGTTGACGATAGTCAATGCACAACCTCATGGTTCCGTCCTTTTTCACGAACAATACTGGTGCACCCCAAGGTGAGAAACTTGGTCGAGCAAAACCTCTATCCGTCAATTCTTGCAACTGAGCTTTCAACTCTTTTAACTCGGTTGGTGCCATACGATACGGAGCTATCAAAATCGGCGTAGTCCCAGGTACAAGCTCAATACCAAACTCTACCTCCCGAACAGGTGGTAAACCCGGTAATCCTTCAGGAAAAACATCCGGGTATTCACAAACCACCGGCACAGATTCGGGTTTCTTGTCTAATTCTTTGTCATCCAGTACATACGCAAGGTATGCTTCGCACCCTTTTCTTACATATTTCTGGGCCAACATTGCTGATATTACAGCTGGCATCCCCTCCAAGTCCGTAGACTCAACTCGGATTACTTCGTTATTTGCGCACCTCGAATCAATAGTCTTGCTTTTGCAATTCACAACCGCATCATGCGCGGTCAACCAATCCAAACCAAGAATAACATCAAATTCATCAAACGGCAAAAGCATCAAGTCCGCCGGAAAACAGGAACCTCGAATTTCTAGGGGACATTTCTTACACACTTTGTCGACAAGCACGTAACGACCCAAGGGATTTGACACCCGAATTACGAACTCAGTAGACTCAATAGGTAAAGTCTTACTGGATGCTAAGGTTTCACATATGTAAGAATGAGTAGAACCGGGGTCAATCAAAGCAATTACATTAGTATCAAAGAGAGTAAAAGTACCGGTAATAACATCAGGCGAAGAAGCATCCTCGCGGGCACGTATAGCATAAGCTCTAGCAGGCGCACGAGCCTCGGATCTGGTCGTAGCATCTCTAGATCCTCTCTGACCACCACCAGCATTGCCCGTATTTCCAGATGGTCTACCTCGAGCAGTGGTAGCACCCGGTTTCCCACTCTAATTTTCATTCTGTTCAGACAACCTCGGGCAATCTTTAATGAAGTGGTCAACTGATCCGCACTTGTAACAGGAGCGGTCAGGGAATCTACAACTCCCCGAATGCCATTTACCGCAATATCGACATTTCGTTCTGTCTCGACGTTCATTCCCAACACTGGCGACCGAAGTGCCTCGTGTACCCACAGGGGGTCGATCACGATCTCGTCTAAAAAGGCCCGAAGTGCCTCTCGACCAGCCCACATCATCTCGAAATTTCTTCGATGCCTGTTGAAGAGACTTTCCCGAAGATCTTTTACGAAACTCTCCAGTTCCCTCATCAACTTTTTGTTTTTCTTTTCTAAGCTCTTCGGCTTTACAAGCTCGCTCGACAAGTACTACGAACTCTCGTATTTCAAGAACGCCAACGAACATTTTTATATCTTCATTCAGCCCATCCTCGAAGCGTTTACACATGATAGCCTCGGACGAAACACATTCCCGAGCGTATTTGCTAAGTCTAACAAATTTTCACTCGTAATCAGTAACCGACATGGAACCTTACTTAAGCTGAAGAAATTCCTTCCGTTTTTTATCAACAAATCTCTGACTGATATACTTTTTCCGAAACTCAGTTTGGAAAAACTCCCAAGTTACTTGCTCTCGGGGCACAACAGAAGTCAGAGTACTCCACCAATAGTAGGCAGAATCACGTAGCAAGGAGATAGTACACTTTAGGCATTCATCGGGTGTACAAGATAGCTCATCGAGTACCCGGATAGTGTTGTCCAACCAAAATTCAGCTTGCTCGGCATCGTCGCTATCCGTAGCCTTAAATTCAGTAGCCCCCATGTTTTCGGATTCTGTCAACTGGGGGCTTATTTGACCTTATTTGGTCAGTTACCGGAGGTATTGTAGGTGCGGGGGTGGTATTAGTCGGGAATGGAGGTTGTGGAACAGCCGTATTAGTTCGAATGTATTGGTTGAACCAATCATTCATCACGCTATAGAAAGCTTGTCTAGCTTCATCATTCGGGTTACTAGCATTAGGTTGAGAGTCTGCCGGCGCTGTCCCTTGTGCGGGAGCAGGCGCCACACTCTCAAGATCATCAGCTACCTCTCGATCGGGATCGGGATCCATTACTATAAATTAACACATTTGCAATTGTCAGAAATCACCACACTATCAAGTAATCACATAAAATGGCATGTATAGCTAGACCCAACGCATTACGGTAGTCCTAGAATCAACTAAACCTGGCTCTGATACCAATCAAATGTAACACCCCGAACCCGAGACCGACACCGGAGTCGAACACGAGGTGTTAACAGACTTTAAACCCCTTATAAAAAATATTTCCCAGACACTGCCAATCTGCGTACTAGTCGCTTTAAAAATCATATCTTGAGTTTCACAACTCGAAAATTAGTTTCGTGATTTTTCCCTGAAACTAGACTCATATACCCATCTACATATTTTTTTCTAGAATTTTTGGTAGGGCCAATTAGTACAGTTTATTAGTCAAAGTCTCCCATGTTACAGGGATCGACTACCCTGACCTTTGCGCATTAAGACTTGGATATCTCCTTGTACAGAGCTCCAATACTGATGACGTTTGTTTCTATAGAAACTAGACTCATATAGGAATCTATACATATATGGTATGACTCCTAATTATCTCTGGTTAATTTATAGTGAATTTCCAAAGTCGGAACAGGGAATCCAGAAACCGTTCTGGCCCTGTCTCATGAGAACCTGAATATCTCTTAACATACTGTCCGTATGATTGTTTCGTTACTTTCCTATGAAAGTAGATTCATCAATGTTTGTTTACATAATTTATTCAATATTTAATTCCCTTCCTACTATTTTTAGTGATTTTCCAAATCTACATCACTGCTGCTGTCAGCATCTGCCTTTAAGGTAGACTTTACCTATTTCATGGTTTCCATGATTCAACTAGCCCTTTTTGCATAAATAGCACAATTTATGATAGTGGTTAACCATTCCCATGGCTAATCCTTGTCAAGCATATCCACATCGAATGATTATAACATTATACTCAAACACATATAAGCCATTTTCGCATGGCTATCCAAAATTATACAAGTCCAAAGGGTCCACGACCCACAACAAACGGGTAGTCCTATACATGCCATTTCGAAGTTCAACCAAAATTGTACCAAAAGGGGGCTTTGATAGTGTGGGCGACTTTGACCTCAAGATCCCGAGTCCGATAGCTGGAGAACCCAAATCTATAAAACAGAGGAGCAATGAAACGGAGTAAGCAATTTATGCTTAGTAAGTTTTGAGCAATGAATTCCAGCACAACAAAAGTATAACATTCATATAGCTAAACGGATAATTTCATATGCACAAATTTACGATATCGTACTTGCTTCACATTATCAACCCTTATGTACATACACAAAAGATCAACTCGGCCAAAGGCCGGTAGCTCATTTATCAACTGAGCGAATACTTATTTGTAAGGGCTCAACTACATTCAAGCACATACGAAACATACCTCAATGTCGGGATGTTTCGAGAGTATTAACTGGAATTTTACAGCAAGTTCATTCATTCCCAAATCACGTACCTTCAGAATTTAACCGGATATAGCTCCTCGTTCAAATGCCTTTGGGACATAGCCCGGTTATAGTAATTCGCACAAATGCCTTCGGGCTTAGCCCGAAATTAGTATCTCGCACAAATGCCTTCGGGCTTAGCCCGGAATTAGTATCTCGCACAAATGCCTTCGGATCTTAGTCCGGATATTGTCACTTAGCACAAGCCTTCGGGACTTAGCCCGGACATCATTCAAATAACCATGCACATTTAACAATAAATCATGGCCCATTCGTATTTCATTTTCGTTAGCAAAACTCAAACACAAGACATTTATCATTCTTGCAAATTCGGCTCAATAGCCACACAAAGAGCATGATTTTAATTTGCTTAAAACATGATCTAATCACATCATAATTTAAGCTCTCTTACTCAAGAACTTACCTCGGATGTCGTCGAACGATTCCGATGGCTATTCGACCACCTTTTCCTTCCCTTTATCGGATTTATTTCCCCTTTGCTCTTGAGCTTAATTAAACAAATAAATTGATTTAATCATTTGAGCATCGAAAAGAGGAACATAAGGCACTTAGCCCATATTTATACATTAGACTTTAAAGTCACATACATGTGAAATCATGCATCAACTCAACATATTAACCCACACACCCCTTTAGCCGATTGTCCTTACCAAGATATAGGCATCAATATGTTTGCCTCTAACCGAATTCATGCAACGCCAATCCATCTCATGTGGCCGAATATGCATGTCTACTTTGAGGCCAAATTATATTCTTAGTACCACATATAAATGACATACATTTTACTAACTAATGCATTACATATTATAACTCAATATGTATCCATCATTTAGTCCATAACTAAACCACCACCATATATAAACATATACTTTGGGGTGATATATATATGTATCATACCAATACATCATGTGCATATATATATATATATACAAGAGCCGAATCACAAGGCTAATTATAGCCATCTCATATATTTTCATCCCATACCCGAATGCACAAGTACATTATAATAGCTTCCAACTTAATTCATCATAAATTTCCCCCTTTTTTTCTTCATGGCCGAATGCTCCTTCCACTTTCACAAAGCATGAATTTCATCATCCAACTTACAAGCTTGCAATCTCATGAAGTTTAACCTCATGGTACCTATCAAACTCTCACTCATTAGCTTCTATCATAAACCTCCAACAACACCAAATAAACATATACTTTGGGGGTCTATGGTAGAACCAAGAAAGGAACTCATAGATATCAAGATGTGAGCAACTACCATTATTCATCTAAGTTTAGCATGAAACACAATCATCACCCTTATTAATCTTTTATAGCCGAAAACCATACTCACCCCCAAAATCGAAATTTCAACATGGTTTACAAAAATCACTTGATAACTCACTCAATATCAACTAAAATTTCAAAAGCTAGTACAAACTTCCTTACCTTAATAGTGACCTAAGATGACCGATTGCTTCACTCCCTTCTTCTTCCTTTCAATTCGGCCAAGAAGAACCAAAAAAACACAACTTGTTTTTCTTTCTTCCTTAGAACATTCGGCCAAGGGGAAATGAAGAAAGATGGACACTTTTTTTTTTGTTTTTCCTTCTTACTTTCACGGCAATGGGGAGGGGAAGAAACAATTACACACATCCTTTCCTTTTTCCATTTCTTTATTCCCCATACTTCTTATTATATTTTATCCTACATACCTCACTAGGCCAACATGTTCCCAACATGTTTCCACCCATAGCATGGCCGGCCACTACTTATTAGGGGGGGAATTTGACATGCAAGTCCCCCCTTTTTTTCCACATGCACTAATAGGTCCTTACGCATTGACCTATCACATTTTAAAATTTTCTCACATAAGTCCTATTAACTTAATTCACATGCAATCGACTAAATCGAAGCTTGAAATTTTCACACATTCATAATTACATATTCTAGACAATAAATATCACATTCAAACATTTCAGTGACTCGGTTTAACGGTCCCGAAACCACTTCCCGACTAGGGTCAATTTTGGGCTGTCACAGAAATTATGGGGAAATTGTTCATTTATATGAATTGAAATAATTAAACATATGTGGTAAATTTGACTTAGTAAATAGTAGTTGAAGGAGGATTATAAAATGATCCAAAATATCTATTTGTATTTTTATAGAGGGATCATGATTAAAGTTTGTTATGATTATTGTTGAAACTCTTGAAGAGATCAATATATATTTCCCCCAAAATTTTCCCTCGCTTATGGCTTTCAAAAGAATGTTGATATAAATGCTTAGCAAATACGTTCAATTGGTCATTTGATTTGAAAAGCTAGTATTAAAGATTGAATACATGTAATATGAGAAATTATGTGATGTTTTTATGAGGGGGAGTAAATACGTGTTGTACTCTTTTTCCCTTAACTGAGGTTTTGTCTCATTGGGTTTTCCTCGTAAGGTATTAAATGAGGCAGCATATTATGCGTATTACAGATATGTTTTCACTAGGATTTTTTTTCCTACAAGATTTTAATCTTAGTAAGATTTTAACGGGGCACATTTACTACCAATGGATATCCAATGGGGAGTGTTATGAATATCTTATTAAGTAAATGTTCATCAAGATCAAGGTAAGTTTTGATGTAATTTAAATACTAGTAGTGATTAGAAATAGATCTCTACTTCCTTTATACTTCTTATGCCTATAAATAGAGAATTTGGATAAGCTTTGTAAATATTTTGATTGATCAATAAAAATGCGCTCTCCCTTTGCTCTCCCATTCTCTTTGTTTTTTTACTTTCTGTCTTTTTACTTTATAACAATTAAAAATATATTAAACTATATTAATTTATATCGATGGATTCCATCCTTATATTTTATTTTTTTTGTTTATTAATTTTGAATGAGATTTTCGGATTATGTATATACTAATGTAAGAAGGAATGCTATAGTCGTAGAGTCAAAGGTAGTAATAGTAATGGAGGAATCTTTTGCTACATTGCCATAGGAAACATGGTATGAACTTGATAACTAATTCATGGACTTTTACTGAGTTTTGAATTATTCTTGTCTGCTTGATGAACTGTGTTGGTTATGTGAGTTCTGATTCCTTTAAAAAAAATGAATAAATTTTATTTTCATTACTAAAAGAATTCAATTATCATTATTATTTAATGTTTGATATTTTTTTATTATTATGTGATATTTATCATACTTATTTTACATAATTGTTGTTTTTTATTAACTAATAAGCATATATACTAATGCAAATAAAATGAAAATTATTAATATTGATAAATTAAATATATCTAAAAATAAAATATAGTATTAAAATAGTAAGAAATATTGAATCATATTCAAATGACAATTACACCACGGAGATGAAAAAAATTACTTGATGAGAAAGAGATATTATCATATTTGTTATAAAATAAAAAGAGAATGAGAGAATAAAGAACAAAGAAAATATGAAAGCAATAAAGAATGTACTTTATTGATTAAATGGATGATTTACAATGCTTCATCTGATTCTTTATTTATAGGCATAAAAAGTATAAAAGAAGTAGATATCTAATTCTAATAACTATTAGAATGTAAAGTACATCAAAACTTTATCTTGATCATGATGGACATCCACTTAATAAAATATTCATAACACTCCCCCTTGGAAGTCCATTGGTAGATAATGTGCCTCATTAAAACCTTATTAGGAAAAAAACCTTATGGGATAAAGAAACCTAATGAAGGAAAAAGAGTACACAATCTTCTATTACAAGTTGCCTCATTAAAAACCTTTACCAGGAAAACTCCATGAGACAAAACCTTGGTTAAAGAAAAAGAGTACAACTTGTTTTTAAACTCCCATTGATGGCAATATTACATTATATCTTTGAGTCGACACATTCCAATCTTGTGTAGTAGTCTTTCAAATGTTGAAGTTGGCAATGCCTTAGTAAAAAGATCTGCTAAATTATCACTAGAACGAATTTTTTGAACATTTATATCACCTCTTTTCTCAAGATCATGGGTGAATGATAATTTTGGTGAAATATGTTTCATTCTATCACCTTTGATGTAACCACCATTTAATTGAGCTATACATGATGCATTATCTTCATATAAGATAGTTGACATCTTTTCCTGTAAAGGAAAATTACATATCTTCTGGATATGTTGGGTCAATAACCTTAGCCAAACACACTCTCGACTTGCTTCATGCATTGCGATTATTTTTGCATGATTGAAGAAACAACAAGTAATGTTTGCTTTGTTAAACGTCATGATATGGCAGTGCCCCTACATATAAATAAATATCCTATTTGAGATTGACCTTTATGTGTATCTAATAAGTATCCAGCATCAACATAGCCAGCTAATAGGGATTTTGAATCATTTGAATAAAATAACCCCATATCAATGATCCCTCTAAAATATCTAAATACATGTTTAATTCCATTCCAATGTCTACATGTTGGAGAAGAACTAAATCTTGCAAACAAGTTTACAATGAAAGTTATATCAGGTCTTATGTTGTTTGTAAGATACATCAACGCCCCTATGGCACTTAGATATGGTACTTCAGGACCAAGAAACTCTTCATCATTCTTACAAGGATGAAACTAATCTTTATTCACATCTAACGAATGTAAAACCATGGAGTACTTAATGGGTGTGTTTTATCCATATAAAATTTCTTTAATATCTTTTCCATATAAATTGATTAATGAACATGAATTTCATCTTTTAAATGCTCGATTTGTAATCCAAGATAAAACTTTATTTTTCCAATATCTTTTATCTCAAATTCTTTCTTTCAACAATTTATTGTATTTTACAGCTCTTCAGGAGTTCCAATAATATTTAGATCATCAAAATAAACAACAATTATCATAAAATATGATCTAAACCATTTCATAAAGATATATGGACAATTTGGATCGTTTTTGTAACATTATTTTAACAAGTATTCATTAAGACCATTGCACCACATACGTCTAGATTCTTTTATTCCATATAAACTTTTTTTAATTTGATCGAGCAATTTTCTCAAGAAACTTTATATCTTTTCGGGATTTTAAATCCTTCAGGAATTTTCATATAAATTTCACTATCAAGTGTACCATATAAATAGGATGTAACAACATCCATTAGATGCATGCCAAGTTTTCCACATACTGTGAGACTAATAAGATATCTAAACGTGATTGCATCCACCACAGGAGAATATGTCTTTTCATAATCAATGCTGGGCCTTTACGAAAATCCTTGTTCTACAGGGTGAGCTTTATATCTTACGACTTCATCAATTTCATTTTTTTCACATAAATACCCATTTATATTTTACTAGCTTTACACCTTTAGGTGTTTGGACTACAGGTTCAAAAACTTCATATAACAACTCATTTTAGGTCAAGTCGGAACAGTGGTTTTGGGACCATAAATCTGAGGTCAAAATAATTATTTTATTATTATTTAATGTTTACAGCATGATAGTATGAATGTGTAAAAATTTTGTTAAGAAATTTAATCGTTTAAATGCTCAATTCGATAAAAAGGACAAAACCGCGTAAAATGTAAAACTTGTGTTCTATTAGCTAAAGGTATTAATTGGCTATGAAATTAAATAGTGGAGGTCCTTATGTGGTATTTAGACCATTGTTAATATGAGTGGACATAGATGGACATTATTTAGGTTATTTTAATGGTTTATCATTAAGGTTAAATTTGTAATTTGGTTATTAAAGGTTAATTAAATAAAACAAAAACCATATTTTGATGTTATCATCTTCCTTTAGCTGAAAATTGAAGAAGAGAAAGCCATAGTTAGGGTTTGACTTTAGGCCAAAGCATTGTTGCTCATTTAGGTATGATTTTTGTCTCGTTTTAATTGATTTATACGTTTTTGAGATCGTTGCAGCTTAATCTAGCTAGCCTAGGGACTATTTTGCAAAACTATTAAAGGTTTAGGGTTTTTCCATTGATGAATCTATGTGTATTTTGATGTTTGATGATAGAAAATGTATGCTTGTTGTTAGATAAACAACATTTGTAAAGTGATTTTTGACAAAATTGTCATTTAGGGACTAAATTGAGAAATGTTGAAATTTTGTGGTTAAATTGTGAAATAAATGAAAAATATAGGCTACTATGGTAATAAGAGAAATTCAGCTAGCATGGGTAGGGACTTAATTGCATGAATTTGTATTTTTATGAGATAAAGACTAAATTGTAAAGAAATTGAAATATTAGGGGAAAAAGTTTAAAGTTGCTATAATGTGCATTTTTGGGCTAAATTGAATACATTGATGATTAAATGAGTTAAAATTGATATTATTTAGATCAAGAAAAGTAAAATTTAGATTTAGATCGGGGGAAAAATAATGTGTTGGATTAATTGATCAATTTCGTCGTTTTTTGCATTTGAGGTAAGTTCATATGTAATAAGCATTATTATAATTTTTTTAAATACTTTAATATTGAATAAATTGTGAATACGACCTTGCAGACATATTCGACAATGATTCGACAAAGTGAAATCCCGATTGAACCTTGGGAATAGATTAGGATACGAATGACATGTCATTAGGGGTTATGTGATTTGAGTGCTGGTCTGTACGTCCTACCAATGGCTGAGTTATCCGGCATGTGTTGTAAATCTCGTCAGCTTGTGTGAGCAGCACCTTGTAGCTTTATCATCACCGTCAGCTTGTGTGAGCAGACCCATTGATAGCTCAAAAGTGAGCATTATATGTGATATGAGATTGAGATAGCTTCGGCTATGTATTTGGCACTTAGGGTGTGAGATTCCCGAGTATCCTATAGTATTCCAAATGGTTCAATGGGTATATTAGAGATATGTATGAGTATGAGATTGAAACGAGATGGTACAAGTATGTATTTGAATCATATTAGCATTGAATCAAAGAAATTGTGAAATTCATATCTAACCTTGTGAATGAATTTGTGACAGGGTTGTGTATCAATATGAATTATATAATGATATTTTAAATTGCTTAATTTGTGTATGTATGGTAAGATGAGTTTATTATTATACGAACTTACTAAGTTTTATAGCTTACTCTGTTTACTTTTCTATATTTTATAGTGAATATCTAAGCTAGCTCGGATTTGGGAATCGTTGGAGACCTCATCACACTATCAAGCTATCACTTTGGTACTTTTAAATATATGTATTTTGGTTATATGGCATGTATAGGAGCTTTGGTCATTTTGGTTTATGGTTTGGTAATGAATTTAGCCATTTGAATTGGCATGTAAATGTTAAGTGTTTGGTCTTATGTATAGCCATGAGAGTTGGCTTATTTTGGTATATTTGGTGATGTATATTTATATATGTGCAAATAACCTTTGTTATGCATTTGGTAATTGATATACAAATGCTTGTGGTTGATTTTGAATTGGTAGTTTGATCATCAAATGTTTGATAAATTGAGATTGGTATGCTTATGGTTTTAGGTAAAATTATGCTTAATTGAAAATAACCATTAGGGTGAATTATGAATATGAATTTGGTATGAAAGTGTATGACTTATCTTGACACATATGTGTCTTATGGTTGATGTATGAAATTAGCATGAATTAGGCTTGTACTAATGGTTTGAATGCCTATTTATGACTTGTGTTATGTCATTTGCTTGGTGTAGGTGTATGCCCATTTGGGTGAGCAAAATGGCTTGGTAAATAACCTATTTTGTCCACACGGGCAGAGACACGGGTGTATATCTCAGCGGTGTGTGACACACGATCAGGTGACACGGTCATGTGTCCCCTGCTGTTTAATTTGAATTCAAGTTAGTATGCTCCACATTGCCCAACACATGGGCATGTTTCTTGGCCGTATGGCATAAGTCAGTATACCCTACAGGTTTGGCACGACCTAGCACACGGCCTAGCACATGGGTGTGTGAGGCCATTTCGAAGGGCACATAGGCTGGTCACACGGGCGTGTGGTTGGTCGTGTGACTCAAGTCAGAGAGTTACACGGGGTCAGACACAGTCTAGGATACGGTCATGTGACCCCATTTTGATGTCCACATGGCCTGTGACACAGGCATGTCTTTAGCCATGTGAGACAAGTGGCCGGGCCACACGGGCGTGTGTCTCCTGTATTTTGAAAAATTTTCTAAGTTTTCTGAAAGTTTCCTGAGTATTGGTTTAGTCCCGAACCACTCCTATAGCATGTTTTGGACCTCGTAGGCTCGTATTAGGGACTTGATGAGTGATTATAATTGAATTATAATTGAATTTGATAATTGTATGAGAAATGTATGTTTGATTGTATAATTAGTCTGGTAATACTTTGTAACCTTATTCCGGCATTGAATATGGGTGAAGGGTGTTACACTTCATGTTTAGAAAGTGAATTCAATTCTACTTGAATTGCATCTTTCCATTTTGGCCAACCTTTTCTATTTTTTACATTCCTTAGTAGATTTAGGCTCAGGATCCTCATTTTATTTTGTTATTTCAATAGCAACATTATAAGTAAAATTATTGTCAACAACTACATTTTGTTTTTGTTCCATCTTTTTCTTGTATTGACATAACTTATCGAGACCTCTTTATTTTCATCATTTCCATTTTCGCTTTTAGGTACCTGAATCTCTTTTTGAGTTTTATAATTAGTTATGTCATGGGTCTCTTCAGGGACCCCCACCTCCACTATGTGACCATCTTGAATGTTTGTTCCCCTTTTTCTTACGAGGATTTTTATCTTTGGAACCAATCAATTTTCCACATTTCATGGATGAATTACTTTCTTTTACATTAACAGTTTGCCCTATTATGACATCAATTCGTATTGGAGCATTTTCAGCTGGTATGTGAGATTTAATGAATCAGGCAGTTGATTTGTAAAATGAATTATCTGTTGAACTTTTCGTTCACATTGCTTTGTACGAGGATCTTAGACATTGAAAATTCATTTCAAGTACTTTATTAATCCAGCTTTTTATTTTCTCCCCCTAACGTTGGGAAAATTGGCAACTCTTGTCATAACTAAATATCGAACTAATAGCTCAAAAATATTATAAGGAGACTCATATAAATATAAATTCTCAATCTCTTATGATAACCCACCTTTGTGCGTTGTGGTGGAGCAATTGGAACATATACCGCACATCTAAAAATTGGAAGTTGGGAAATATTTGGCTCTTGACGAAAAATCAATTGTAATGAGGAGTATTTATAATTTATTGGCTTGATGCGTACAACATGTAAATTAATACAATCTTATGCTAAAATAATTTTTTTTTTCTCATAAGTAATGGTTAAGCTATTAGTTGGAGGCATTTGATAGATAATTCAGCTAAACCATTTTGTGTGTGAACACGAGCTACAGGATGTTCAACTTTTATCCCAATTGACATGCAATAATCATTGAAAACTTGGGATGTAAACTCACCAACATTAGCAAGATGAATTGTTTTGATTGCATAATCTAAAATTAATCATTTAAACAAGCAATCTTGCAAACAACAGGTTGCGAGTTGATAACGCATATGATTATTTTGTAGATGCATCTACCAAAATCATATTATATCAAAATCATCCACATGGTGGATGAATGAGCCCATATTCATTTCAGAAATGCAAGACATTAAATCTCAACTTTAGCTAGAGAGTTTCTAAGAACCAATTTTTATTGAGAACAAGCAACAAATGAGAATTCTTTAAATTAAAGAATCTTCTAGTTCTTTAATGGATGTCCATATGAATTCTCAATTAATTTTTGCATCATATACGATCCAGGATGGTCTAACTAGTCACGCCAAGTAGTAAACACATTTGTATTAGTAAACTTCTGGTTTACTTTAACATGTATTTCAATTGTACTAAATTATAACAAATTGATAATTTTATTATCATTCCTTTAAATTTGTATCCACATATAAGTACTATTGTGACATTTACTAATAGAAATATCTAAATCAATGTAAATTCTACAGTGCCACCAAGTCAATAAATATAATTTCTAAATAACTATATGCAGTATTCGATTCAAGGAATATGCCAAAATCTTTAAATGCCCAAAAATCTATTAATAGCAAACTTTGAGAGTGGATCTTATTTTCCAGATGTACAACAGGTACATAACTAATGACTTTTCATACATAAGTTTTCTCTTTTACAAGTTGTCATCAGTAATATTTTACCACGTAATTTTAATTGAGAACTTATTCTGAATATTGTAGAGTTATACTCACAATTTTTTAAAAAACTTGCAACTTTATGTGTACCCAACCATAATAAGCTTTAGATAGAATTATCATATTTTATTACTCATAAGCATATCTTTCACAGTCAAATATTTTGTTTTCAACCCTTTAATAAGGATGATGACAAAAGAATATCACAAAGATTATAAAATAAATATAAATTAATAACCCAATCCCCTTTTTTATTCATATGTAATATAATATTTTCCTCATTTATAATCTCAATATGAGATCCATTACAAATAACTTTTAAAAGTAATGTATTAACCATCACAAATTTTGTGCTTTTTAGAATCTTTTAAAGTTTTCAACTAATTTTTTACTATCAAATATTGGAAAAATATTTGTTTGTTTCAATACCAAATAAGATAAATATTTTCTATCTGTAATGATAGAATTCATTACTACATATTCATATCATTCCTCAAAGAATATTAACAGAAACAAAATATTTGGACATATGCCACATATGTGGCCAATAATCTTTCATATCACATTGATAACATAAGTTATCTTTACCCTTTGAAAATTTATCTTGAGAACTCTCATTGTTCTCTTATTTATCACTATATTCCCAATTTTAGTGGTCCATGAGTATATCTTTTATTTTCTTAAAATTTACATTCACTTCGGGGAAACAATAGATTTACTAGGATGGAGTTATAAATGTCCCAATAGATTCTTTACTTCATAATTACTATCGCAAACATGCGTGGATTTTAAATTAGAATCTATCTATTCATGTTGTCATGATTAGTCTCCAATTATAATAAACATGATATAATAAATAAAATCTAGTAAAATATATCTAAAGATCTTTAACATCATCATCACCCACGTAAGGATTATATAAATTTCTTTGCATAAAAAGGGTATAAAAAAATTTAGAGATTTATGTGTACCTGAGTGGTTAAAAGCTCTAATGATTACCCATAGTGTGCAGGCCTTAATTGAAATAGGAACAGCTTTAGGAGGTAATCGACAACAGTAAGTTTTGGGATATTTTTGTGACTTATGGAGAAAAACAATTAAAAGTGAATCGTACTAATAACGTGTTATAAAATAAAGAGAGATAGAAAGAATAAAGAACAAAGAAAATATGAAAGCAATAAAGAATGTACTTTATTGATCAAATGGATGATTTACAATGCTTTATTAGAGTCTCTATTTATATGCATAAGAAGTATAAAAGAAGTAGATATCTAATTCTAATAACTATTACAATTTAAAGTACATCAAAACTTTATCTTGATCATGATGGACATCCACTTAGTAAGATATTGATAACAATATCTATATTTTATAGATAAAAGAACATTTTAAACGATAAATATTTTAAATATAATATTAAACTAACTTTTTAAAAAATTTAAATTTTAAGGAATCAAAATTGAAGTTGAATCTTTAATTACTATTGTGATAAAGTTGAAAGATTGAATACAATTATAAATTCTTACTTAATCATTTTTGATCAATCTGATTTTGATATATGAAATATTATTATTATTAGCTTTTTCTAAAATTTTACGTTCTTTAAAATATTTATTATTTTTTAAATTCTAAATATTAAAAATATTTTATTAATATAATATTACTTAAAAACGTAAATCGGCACAATGATTGAATATATTTAACAATGAAAGATCAATATAATTTGATAAATTTAGAGCAATAAAAATCTCATTTATGTTTTTCAGTACAAGCATTTAAATTTAAACATAAAAATATTATTAAATTAAAACTAAATAAATATTTGAATAAATGAAGTCTAATAAATATTGAATTCCACTTCATGTTTATATTGAAATGCATTTTTTTGGAATTTAAATTATTCAAATTTATAAATAGGCAATATTTTATTAAATTATTTTTTAATTTAAATATTTTTATTGTTATTTTAAAAAATAAAAATTGAATAGATAAAATCTAATAAAATATTAAATTTATAACGACCCAATTTTGATTGATGTCAAAAAATTGTGGTTTCAAAATTAGATTCTATAAATCGAGATGGTAGAATTTCTAATTGAAGGATTTATGCCTTTAGTTAGATTATAATATCGAACTATTGACTAAAATAATTGAGAGAGTTGTTATGAATAGTATAAGAACTAAAGTGCAAAGTATTATCACAAATGAATTATAATTGAAGAAATGAAGGAAGCCTAAAGTAGTAAATAAGCCAAGGAGCAGTTAGCTTTTATACCATCATTACTTCATGCATTAGTGGAAAAGAATGATCCAGTCCTACTATGTTTGTTAATTTGAAATCATGGCCATCCATTAAGTCTTAAGTAACTATTAATCAACCTTAATTAGCCACTAATTATATGTATATATATAAGTGAGTGGGAGAGAAGAAAAATACTTACCTTCTCCATCTTTGTGTTGTTCGTGCTAGGGATAAAGGAAGAAAAAAAAAGTAAATCCTTAGTCATTTTTTATTCAAATTAACCAAGGTATGAGCGCTTAACTTGATTTTTTTTCATGAATTCTTGATCATCTAAGGTTGTTTTAACTAACCTACGTACTAAATCTTACAATTGTTGAGTTTAGTTCGAAGTTGCCATTATTGTGATTTGATGAAATTGAAGCTTTGATGTGATGAATTGTAGATGTTAACTTTAGAATGTTAATATCATGTTAGAATATAGTGACAAGTAGATAATTAAGTTAAGTTTAAGTCATTAGTGTTGAAAAAATCCGGTTAAGAAAATGGTTTATAGTTATAGCAGAAGTTTAAAAATTTTCAGAATTGAGCCGATTTTTATATTTTTAACAATAAACTTTTATCGAAAAATACATGTGCTTTACAGATTCGAGTTGATCCTGCCTTTCAATCAAACAACCTTCTTTGCTATCCTCATATCATGAATTATGTCGAGTGTGCCTCAAGCAACACGAACCAAACAAGAAACAAAAAACAATTTTATTACTTTTACTAGGAAAGTAATTCTCTTAATAGAAATCAGAAAATTCGTAATTCCCCAAAAAATATAATTTATTCAAAGTAAATAAATTATACGAGTTGCAAGGCCCAAAATTAGACTCATAAATGTGATGGACTCAAATTTTCTCAAGGCCCAATAACAAGGTCAAAAGCTAAGCAAATCCGAGCAAGATTGAATGAGACCATCCAAGACTTTGTTACCAAGGCCCTAAATGCACACATGACCGCAAAAGAAAATCAAGATTCACTTTTTTGTTTTCAAGAAAATCAAGAAACCGAATCTTGGTTCAATTTTGTTGTTTTGGACGATTTCAAGAATCAAGAAAATCAAGATTTCAAATCTTGGAAATCTTGGTCCAAGAAATCAAATCCTGCAGCCAAGGCACATTGAATTTCATGTATGAACTTGAATGAGCCAATTTCGAGAGCAAATGGATCATAAGACCAAGTTCTTGAAAAATAATGGCCCATTAAGATGTCAACAAGCCCATCCTAAAGTTTGGAAAGTAATTTAATTGAATATCAGACCAAATTATCAAGGTGGCCCAAATTGTAAAATATATAAACTATAGGTTCAATTTTATTTTAATAGGTGGATCATCATGTAAGAATTTAGCCCAGGAAGCCCATTTAATTCATTTGGCTAAATTCCCATTAAAAATTCACACTTAGAATTATTTTTTATTTATTTGATGAGTTGTCATGTTAGTTATTCCATTAGGGTTAAGAAAACTTATTTTGGGGGCCTATAAGTAGCATGGATGTTCACCCTTATATACATACAATTGATTTATATGGATGTTCACCCTTATACACATACAATTGATTTATGTTTTTTTGAGTTAATGATAATTCTTTTTGAGTTTTTCTTCAAAAATTGCTCTTAAGTTTCTTTTAGAAGTTGTTTTAACAATCTTTCAGGTTGTGGGAATCATTTTCAAGTTTTTTCTTGCCAAGGTCTTTTTCTTGAGGAGGAATTAGAGCCATTGAAAAGGAGTTGTGGATTCTTAATATTTCTAAGGCTTCTTAGGATGTCATCTTCTCTTTTCTATCGTTTATTTATCGTTTCTTGCTTATTTAAGTTAGTTATTGCTGTTTTAACTTGCTGATTTTATTGATTTTTGTTATAGGTTAAAGTTGTTTCAAGAAAGATGTTTTTTCTCTTTTGTTCCATGAAGAATCACACCAAAATTAGGAGTTTTAATCTTTTCTTGTAGTTTCAGATATTCTTCCACAAAACAGTTTGCTTTTGTCTTTAAAATCACTTCTAACAAATCTGTTTGTGTTTTGTTTTTCCAAATCTGGTTGGGGCATTTTCTGAAGGTCCAAGGACAGTTTCTTTCTATCCAAGAAACCCTAATTCATTCTCTTTTGGACTCTTTACCAGCTGGTTCATCTTTTTTTTTGTTTGTTTGAGTCTCTTTTGTGACAACTAATCTATTTTTGTTGTTTTTCATTTCAGTTATGTTTGTCTAGAGATCTAGGATACATCCACAACTTGAACAAACTTTACGATCCACTTCCGCATTCATCTGCCTCATTCTTTATCAATAAATCACCACTATTTTCATGTAAAATAACAATAATTGAATAATCAAGAAGTTTTTTTTTAGGTTAATGGTTACCATTTATTTATAGAGAGAGATAGGAGAATCCTGGTTGAATAAGACTTAAATAAATAATATTATTTTAATAGAAAACATACTCCTACTCTAAGTACAGTAGGAGTGGGCTGCGCACCCTAATTAATAATACTAGGGTTGCCCTTCTCATCTATTATGAGGGATTTTAGGTCTCTCATGTATTAGGTCCAATTAATTTTAATTAATTAAATAGTAATTCGAAACTTCAAATTAATTATGAATACATTTTTATAGTTAGATAGAAAACACATTAATTTGTGAATGCGACCCATTTCTCTAACATCATCATTTCCATTTAAATATGTTCATTTAGTTTTACATGTAACTCATTTCTGGTTTCAACGAGCTAGTAGAGGGACCAATTTGAACATATATCATTAGGGATGAAATAATTTATAATTAACTTTCAACTTTTCACCTATTAGTTATAAACTTATTTAGTCATAAAGTCATTCCACTATAATATCATGACTGAGTGTAACACCTTATACCCGGTCTGGTTTCGGACCCGAGTTATAAGGTGCTACAAGCAAATAGAGAACATTTGATTACATTTCATAGTCCAAATATCAATTCCATATCAATTTATTCATATATAATCAAATAAAACATACAATCGAGCTTAAAAAATATTTAAACCAACCCGATATCAATCAGGGATAAAATTGAAACAAAGATAGAAAGATAGGAAAATTTTACAAATAGGGGTCACACGCCTATATCCCCTGACCGTGTGAATAGATTGTGGCTATGTGGAGTAGGTCAAAAGTGTAAAGTTTCAAAAATATGTCACACGGCTGTGTCATCAGGCCATGTAACAGACTATAGTCGTGTGCACCAAAATCACCTAAAGTAACATCCCAAATTAGGGCCTAGTCAGAATAGTGGTTTCGAGACCATAAATCTAAGATAGAAATAATTATTATATGATTCTTATGAGGCCTATGATATGAATGCATGCTTATGTGAAAGTTTCATGAAGAAATTCTATGCATAAAATGTCTAATTGCACTTTAGGGACCAAATTGAATAAGATGCAAAACTTGCATTATAGAAGCTTTAAGCATGAAATTGATTTAAATTATGAATTAGAGGGACCTAATTAGCAATTTGACCAATTTCTATAATTTTGGACAAAAATGGACATGCATAGGAAAAATTTGAAAGAAAGACCTTAAGGGCATATTGGTCATTTGGTAATTAAAAGAATAAAAAGGGAAAATCAAAGCCAAAATGTGCTCATTCTCCAAGTGCTAGAAAAATTTCTCAATAGCCATAGCTAGGGTTTTGTTCAACATTTCAAGCTTGATTGTAAGTGCTCCTAGCCTCGATTTTAATGTTCTTTGTATTTTTGAAGTCTTTGAAGCATGATCTACCCATTTCTAGCTATATTTTGAGCTAGGGTTCATGTATGAAATTTCAACCATGTGTAACATGCATATATTTTTATGATTAATGGAGGAATATGAATGTTTGATGCATGATAAATGTAACACCCCGAACCCGAAACCGACACCGGAGTC
Source organism: Gossypium hirsutum (assembly GCF_007990345.1). Classification (NCBI taxonomy): domain Eukaryota; kingdom Viridiplantae; phylum Streptophyta; class Magnoliopsida; order Malvales; family Malvaceae; genus Gossypium; species Gossypium hirsutum. The sequence continues at coordinate 58,168,030 of NC_053431.1, forward strand.
GAACACGAGGTGTTAACTGACTTTAACCCCTTATAAAATTTATTTTCCAGACACTGCCCAATCTGTGTACTAGTCGTTTTAAAAATCATATCTTGAGTTTCGTAACTCGAAAATCAGTTTCGTGATTTTTCCCAGAAACTAGACTCATGTGCCCATCTATGTATTTTTTTCTAGAATTTTTGGTCGGGCCAATTAGTACAGTTTATTAGTCAAAGTCTCCCATGTTGCAGGGGTCGACTACACTGACCTTTGCCCATTACGACTTGGATATCTCCCTGCACGGGGCTTCAATACTGATGCCGTTTGTTTCTATGAAAACTAGACTCAGATAGGAATCTGTACATATATGGTACGACCCCTAATTATCTCTGGTTAATTTATAATGAATTTCCAAAGTCGGAGCAGGGAATCCAGAAACCGTTCTGGCCCTGTCCCACAAAAATCTGATTATCTCTTAATATACTGCCCATATGATCTTATCGTTACTTCCTCATGAAAACAGACTCATCGAGCTTCGATTACATAATTTACTCATCAATTAATTCCACTCCTACTATTTTTAGTGATTTTTCAATCTCATGACACTGCTGCTGCCAGCATCTGTTACGAAAGTAACTAGGTCCATTTCATGCCTACCCTTGATCCAACTCAATCGAACATTCGTGCCATTTTCGCATGGCTTAAAGTTTACATGCCAAAGTTCAAACACAATGTAATAGCTTATACATGCCAAAATGTTCTTCTAAGCCAACTAAGAAGAAAGTACCAAAACTTGCTATCCGGTGTGATGACTTCGATGACGGCCTGACCCCGCAAAAATAGATGAGTCCAAGCAACCTATAATGGGTGACAAGGAAACACCGAGTGAGTTTATAACCCAGTAAGTCATAAGCAATGCACTACCATCCATCAATAACATTATCACAAGAGGAAACAAAATGGAACGAGACAATTTACTCCATCCATACCGAACCATACCATAGTTCCTCCAACCTATCGATTCAGTTTTATATCAATTCATGCATTCACATTCCATATACTCATCAATAGGACATTGAAGCATTTTCATAAATCAATTTATTTTCGTTACAATCAAACGACTAAACGGCCTTTCACCCATCCTACGATAAATTTTATGTACGTGACTTCAAGTATATTTGTCACATAGGTTCAAACTTACCGAGCTCAACACCAAGTATAAGCATAGCACCTATTAGCCATGGACTCAAGACACTTACCCGATCCGCTGTCCGCGATCGACTCAATAGTGTCGCACACATAGTGTCCATAATGATTCACGAATGTATATTGAAACCGCACACTCAGTGCTATATAATCAACTCGCACACTTAGTGCTACGTAATCAAATCGCACACTTAGTGCTACATAGTCAAACTCGCACACTTAGTGCCGCATGGTCAATTCACACACTTAGTGCATCATATTCATTTCGCACACTTAGTGCAACATAGTCAAATCGCACACTTAGTGCTGTACAATTTAATCCCGCGCACTTAGCGCCAATCTCATGGTCATAAATGGTTATACCCGCACGTTTAGTGCCGAGATCAACAACTCAGTACATCTTACCTCTTTTCTTTTCATTCAACAATTTCATCATCCCATACGTACATGCATATATATATATGTATATTTATTCATTCCATTCAGCATCAATACATAAACATTATAACCATTTGAAATAATACCAACTACATGCTTAATGACTTACTTTATGTTGGGTAAAATAATTCCGAGTCGGCTACTCGATGACCTTCGATTTCCCCTTGTTGGAAGCCTCTCCTTTAGGTTCTTGAGCTTAAATAAATAAATCAACTAGTTTAATTACCTTGCTAGTTATTTATAAAAATACACATATCATTCCAACTCGACACAAGAGTCAAATTCATCACTCAAACATTCACACCAATCTATTTGAATATTTTGGCCGAAACCCTCAATTGGCTATCATAGCCTTAATATTTCAATATAAACATGTATACATCAAAGGCAATTTAAAACACTTAACCCTTATACTCAATAATGAAACCAAACCGTATACCTAATTATTAAACACATCACTTCCAAATGCATGTATTAACTAACATATATCCAATCCACATGCCAAGTTACCATGAATAAATTAAACTTATATATATATATAACCTTTCATACCCTTGTATCTAATGTCATAAGAATAGCCGAATGTCCAAATTAACCAAGCTTAAAGATTTAACCTTCAACACTTTGATATTCCACAACCTATTCTTCAAGGCTTCAAATATAAAGTGATTAACATTTATACTCTTATGCCGAATTAGCTAACACTTTTAATCCATAGCCGAATGTCATTAAACCTAAACCACCATGAAAATTTTACTTATCACCTCATACCTTATTATCAAATTGAACTAATTATGCTTATAAAAATGATATCAAACCGAAACCTTTTGATAATCAAGCCTCTAATTATTTATTTCAATTACCCAAACGAAATTTTCTCACATTTAACACTTATTTACCAACCAATTGTTGAAGACAAACAAAATCTCATTTCCTCCCTTGACAACCACAACCGAAAGCTCAAATCAACCTACTTGGCCAAACATCAAACCTCCTAACAATCAAAACTTAAGCCATGGAATGATTAGAACTTGAACTAACCATCTTCTTTATACAAAATTTTCCAAGGGTTTCAAGGTACTTACCTCTTCTTAATCCTCATCCAAACCGAACATAAGCAAGAGAACTCTTTCTTCTTCCTTTGATTTTTCGGTCAAGAAGAGCAAAGAGGATGAAGCCTTTTTTTTTTCTTCTAGTTTCGGCAAAATGGGGGAGCAAGGATGAAACAACTTTGGTTTCTCCTCCCACTCCCCTCATATTTTATTGTTCTTAACACAACATGTTGTCATAAACTTTTTATAATATGTTTTACCCATCACCATTTGCCTATCCACTTTGTCATGGCCGGCCACTACTATTTAGGGAGGGGGAATTTGACATGCAAGTCCCCTTTTTCTTCCACTTGCACTAATAGGTCCTCATGCATTGACCTATCACATTTTAAAATTTTCTCATATAAATCCTATTGACTAAATTCACATGCAATCGACTAAATCGAAGCTTGAAATTTTCACACATTCATGATTACATATTCTAGACAATAAACATCACATTCAAACCTTTTGGTGACTCGATTTAGCGGTCCCGAAACCACTTCCCGACTAGGGTCAATTTTGGGCTGTCACAATAAACATCTTTTACCAGGTGCTTTTTAGTGAAAACACCTAAAAGGGGGACTTATTGGTAAAAGTGTAAAAGTGGGAAGTAAAAATGTGAAATAAAGGAAAATGTGGGCTGATATGAGCATGGTATAGGTTTGGCTAGGCTTGGGTATCAAAGAAAATGCATGCATTTCATTTTACGAGCCTAGGGACTAAATCGTAAATAAGTGAAAAGTTAAGGGTAAAAAGGTAATTTTACCAAAGCATGAATTATGGGTTGATTTGAATAATGTGATTAATAAAAAAGTTAAATTTGACATTATAGATCAAGAAAAACGTGATACTGGTCTTGATCAAAGGAAAAATAAAGTATACAACGATTAAGCTCGATTATCATCATTTTGTACCGAGGTAAGTACATGTGTAAATAATGTGACATTGCATTATATTTTGATGTGTTTACATTATGTGATAAATGTTTTATCAATATTATGTATGCTATGCCTAATGAAAACTTTGTAAGTATGAATGATATTGGTCGTTATCCACGACGTTACGAGCCAATGCGATGGAGATATTATGAGCATATGAGAATGAATCTTGTTTGAACCTTAGGAATAGTCTAGGATACAAGTGACATGTCAATAGGAATTAAGAAATCTGAACTCATTGAGTTGGTCTGGGTTCGTGATATATATGAGGCATCTGAGCTCATTGAGTTGGTCCGAGTTCATTATGGATGCGAGCATCCGAACTCGTTGAGTTGGTTCGAGTTCATAATGGATACGAAACATGTGATTGGGTTTCGGGAAATGGTCTTGTGTGTCCTACCGGTGGCTTCGTAATCTTGAGTGGGTCGGATATCTGACAACTTATGTGAGCAGCCCGTGTAGTTATACCTTGATCAATAGCTTATATGAACAAGCCTGTGAGTAGCTCCTTTACGAGCGTTACATGTTATGAGGTAGCTTTGGCTACATATGTATATGTGGCACTCATGTGCAAGTTATTCCGCGTATCCAATAGTATTTCGAGTGTTTAATGGGTAATGTAATGGATGTGATAAAAGTTCCGAGGAGGGCATGTTAAAGAGGTAAGGTTATATAATATACTACAATGAGTACACGTATGTACGCTAAGCCCATGAATAATGCCTTGGTGAAGAATGATTTGTGATGAGAAGGTATATATGTTCATGTGATAAGTAAGTAAAAAGGTTTAAATGATGAATAATCCTTATGTATATGTTATTATGTCTTTGCATGTTAATTGCTTACTATCATTGCATATTATTTGCATGTAGACTTACTAAGCTTTAGTGCTTACCCCTTCTCTTTCTATCCTTTGTAGTTCCGCCAAGCTAGCTCGGGGATCGAAAGTTGTCGGAGTATTCGATCACACTATCAAAAGAATATTGGGTATAGTGAAATTATTATTTTGAGTATGGCATGTATAGGGGACTTGGTTATTTTATGATATGTGTCATGCTATTTGGCCAAATTGTGAAGGCCTATGATGTTGATAATTTATTTTGTAATAGCCATGTGATATGGCTCATAATTGATTATTGGGTTGTAATGTCTAATTATTCATGCATGCATGTGTTAATACCTTGATGATGTGCTATGTGGTTTGTTTGATGGATATGTGATGAGGAATGAATTATGTACTTGGAAATAAGGAATGACTTAATGACTTAAGATAACTATAGGCATGAATGTGTAACTTAAGGTTATAGTGACAAATTTGATTATGCATGAAATTGGTGTTGAATGCTTCCAAATGGTGTGACTAATTGAATGTGTAATAGAATGACATTATGAAGGTGTGAGAGTGCCATGATGTTGAATATTTGAGTGTCTAAATATGCCATGCTGCATGTTATGAAATATGTTCAAGTGTATGAATGATTGAGGGTGACAATTGGCTTGAAAAATAGCCTTTAAATGGTCCACATGGGTAGACACACGGGCATGTGTCTAGACCATGTGTGACACACGGTCTACCCCACAGGCGTGTTGAATAGTGTGTGTCCCCGCACCTAAATTCTGTAAGCCTATATGCCTAGTAGTAAACACACGGACTAAGACACGGGCGTGTGTCTTGGTAGTGTGAGAGACACGGCCTACCCACATGGGCGTGTACTCTGGCCGTGTGAAGTCTGCGCCATTTTTATGAAAAATTCATTTATTTTTAATTGACTACACAGTTTAGCCACACGGGCGTGTGATACGATTGTGTGACCCTAAATTGGTGTTGACCTCATAGTCAAAGAGTTATATGGTCAGAAGACACGGGCGTGTCAAGAGCACACGGGCGTGTCCCCTGTCTCACATGGGCGTGTGGCTCTGTATTAGGGAAAATTTCCAAAACTTTTCTAAAGTCTTCGATTTAGTCTCGAATCTTTTTGGATGGTTGTTTTGGGCCTTGTAGGCCCATATTAGGGACAAATTGTGTATGTATGAATGAAGTTGTTTTGAAGAAAAAATTTATAGCCTGGTTTTTCATGTATGTGTATGCTTATGTTCGGTAATGCCTCATACCTTGTCTCGGAGTCAAACACAGGTAAGGGGTGTTACATTTAGTGGTATTAGAGCTACGGTTTAGTCAGTTCTTAGACTACGTAACATGTGTTTGAGTCTAGCTATACATGCCATATATATATTATGATAGTGTGACGAATCCTAACAATTTTGAAGTGTGTTTTCATACAGCAAATGGATCCCGATAGAGCAGTGGCGGATGATGTAGAAAGTAATGCGCCTGCTCTTGCTAAAGGGGGTGCTATCTAAGAGGTGACCTGAAACTGTCAGTAGAGGAGAAGAAGGTAAAGAAGAGTTTCTCCATATGATGAATGCATGGTATACGGAGTTCGTTCGAACGAACCCGAGTGTTTAACCTCCCCCACCTCCTCAAAATCCTCAACCTGCACCCATGATGCCTCAAGGTGTAGATTTTATGAGATTCTCTAGAACACCAGTTGATAAAATTCAAAAGCAGGGTGCTGAGGAATTTAGGGAAAATGCTAATGACAACCCCGAAAAAGCAGAGTTCTGGTTAGAGAACTCGATATGAGTATTTGATGAACTATCCTATACATCGAATAGTGCCTAAAATTTGCCATATCTTTGTTGAGAGATGCAGCGTATCACTGGTGGAGAATGCTGATATTTGTGGTACCACCGGAGAGGGTTACTTGGGAATTCTTTCAAGAGGAATTTTGAAAGAAATACATCAGTGAACGGTTCATCAATCAGAAGCGTAAGGAATTTCTGGATTTGAAATAGGATCGTATGAGAGTTAATGAATATGAGAGAGAATTTGTCACACTCGAGAGTGTGTATCTTCTGAGACTAAGATGTGCAAAAGATTTGAAGATAGACTTAATGAAGACATTAAGACATTAGTGGGTATTCTTGAGTTGAAAGAATTTGTGGTACTCATTGAGTGGGCTTGTAAAATCGAAGAATTGGTCAAAGAAAAGAAGAAAGCCGAGTCTGAGGTTAGAGATACAAGAAAGAGATATCTGAGTAAGTCGTTGCCATCTCAGTCTAAGAAACATAGAGAGATGTACTCCATTCACATGTGTCAACTGGACATTCATACGGGAACCGTAGAAATCAGAATTTGGGTTTTAGATCTCAAGCTACATCTGTGGAAAGTGTGGGTAACGCTAAACCTTCCAAACCTGAGTGTCAGCAATGCGGTAGATGCCATTTTGGCACCTGTAGGGTGAGTGAAGGATCTTGTTTCAAGTGTGGTTCTCAAGACCACTATATTAAGGACTGCCCCAAGATGGTAGAGAAGGAAAGAAATTGAGTATCAAGTAAGTGATAAGGTATTCCTGAAAGTATCTCTATGGAAGAAGGTTTTGAGATTTGGTAGAAAAGGCAAGTTGAGTCTTTATTTTATTAGACCATATGAGAGTATCGAAATGATAGGGCCTGTTGCATATCGATTGGATTTTTTGACTGAGTTAGAAAAGATTCACGATGTGTTTCATGTGTCCATGTTGCACCAATATAGATCAGATCCTTCACATGTGATTGTACCGACAGAGGTTGAAATCAGACCGGGTATGACTTATGGTGAGGAATCGGTTAAGATCTTGGCTCGGGAAGTCAAGTACTTGAGAAAAAAAAGTGTTACTCTTGTGAAAGTTTTATGGAAAAGACATGGGGATGAAGAGGCTACATGGGAGCCCGATGATGTTATGAAGAAACAGTCTCCAAGCCTTTTTATTGGTAAGATTTTCGGGGATGAAAATCTCTAAAAGGGGAGAGTTGTAACATCCCGAATTAGGGTCCAAGACCACAAATTCGAGATAGAAATAATTATTATATGATTATTATGAGGTTTATGATATGAATGCATGCTTATATGAAAGTTTCATGAAGAAATTGTATGCATAAAATGTCTAATTACACTTTAGGGACCAAATTGAATAAGATGCAAAACTTGCATTCTAAAAGCTTTAAGCATGAAATTGTTTTAGATTATGTATTAGAGGGTCCTAATTAGCAATTTGACAAATTTTTATAATTTTAGACAAAAATGAATATGCATAGGAAAAATTTGAAAGAAAGGCCTTAAGGGCATTTTGGTCATTTGGTAATTAAAAGAATAAAAAGGGAAAATCAAAGCAAAAATATGCTCATCTTCTCCAAGTGCTAGTCGAGTTTCTCAATAGCCATAGCTAAGGTTTTGTTCAACATTTCAAGCTTGATTGTAAGTGCTCCCTAGCCTTGTTTTTAATGTTCTTTGTATTTTTGAAGTCTTTCAAGCATGATCTACCCACTTCTATCTATATTTTGAGCTAGGGTTCATGTATGAAATTTGACCCATGTATAACACGCATGTATTTTGATGATTAATGGAGGAATATGAATGTTTGACGCATGATAAACATCTTTTACTAGCTGATTTTTAGTGAAAACACCTAAAAGGGGGACTTATTTGTAAAAGTGTAAAAGTGGGTAGTAAAAATGTGAAATAAAGAAAAATATGCACTAAAAATGTGAAATAAATGAAAATGTGGGCTGATATGAGCATGGTATAGGTTCGGCTAGGCTTGGGTAACAAAAAAAATGCATGAAATCCTACAGACTAAATCGTAAATAAATGAAAAGTTAGGGGAAAAAGGTAATTTTACCAAAGTATGAATTATGGGTTGATTTGAATAATATGATTAATAAACAAGTTAAATTTAGCATTATAGATCAAGAAAAATGTGATACGGGTCTTGATCGAGGAAAGAATAAAGTATACAATGATTAAGCTCGATTACATTCATTTTGTACCGAGGTAAGTACATGTGTAAATAATGTGAAATCGTATTATACTTTGATGTGTTGAAATTATGTGATAAAATTTTTATCAATATCATGTATGCTATGCCTAATGAAAACTTTGTAAGTATGAATGATATTGGTCGTTATCCACGATGTTACGAGCAAATGCGATGGAGATATTATGAGCATATGAGAAAGAATCTTGTTTGAACCTTAGGAATAGTCTAGGATACAAGTGACATGTCAATAGGAATTAAGAAATCTAAACTCATTGAGTTGGTCTGGGTTCGTGATATATATGAGGCATCCGAGCTCATTGAGTTGGTCCGAGTTCATAATGGATGCGATACATGTGATTGGGTTCTGGGAAATGGTCTTGTGTGTCCTACTGGTGGCTAGGTAATACTTGAATGGGTCGGATACTTGACAGCTTATGTGAGTAGCTCGTGTAGTTACACCTTGATCAATAGCTTATATGAACAAGCCCATGAGAAGCTCCTTTACGAGCGTAACATGTTATGAGGTAGCTTTGGATACGAATGTATATGTGGCACTTATGTGCAAGGTATTTCGTGTATCCAATAGTATTTCGAGTGTTCAACCGGTAATGCAATGCATGTGATGAAAGTCCCAAAGAGGGCATGTTAAAGAGGTAAGTTTATATGATATACTGTGATGAGTACAAGTATGCACGCTAAACCCATAAATAATGCCTTGATAAAGAATGATTTGTGATGAGAGGGTATACATGTTCATGTGATAAGTAAGTAAAAAGGTTTAAATGATGAATAATCCTAATGTATATGTTACTATGTCTTTGCATGTTAATTGCTTACTATCATTGCATACTATTTGCATGTGGACTTACTAAGCTTTAATGCTTACCCCCTCTCTTTCCATCCTTTGTAGTTTCACCAAGCTAGCTCGAGGATCGGAAGCTGTCGGAGTATTCGATCACACTATCAAAAGAATATTGGGTATAGTGAAATTGTTATTTTGAGTATGGCATGTATAGGGGACTTGGTTATTTTGTGATATGTGTCATGCTATTTGGCCAAACTGTGAAGGCCTATAATGTTGATAATTTATTTTGTAATAGCCATGTGATATGACTCACAATTTATTATTGGGTCGTAACGTCTAATTATTCATGCATGCATGTGTTAATGCCTTGATGATGTGCAATGTGGTTTGTTTGATGGTTATGTGATGAGGAATGAATTAAGTACTTGGAAATAAGGAATGACTTAATGACTTAAGATATCTATAGACATAAATTTGTAACTTGAGGTTATAGTAACAAATTTGATTATGCATGAAACTTGTGTGGAATGCTTCCAAATGGTGTGACTAATTGAATGTGTAATAAAATGACATTATCAAGGTGTGAAAGTGCCATGATGTTGAATATTTGAGTGTCTAAATATTTCATGTTGCATGCTATGAAATATGTTCGAGTGTATGAATGGTTGAGGGTGACAATTGGCTTGGAAAACAGCCTTTAAATGGTCCTCACGTGTAGACACACGGGCATGTGTTTAGACCGTGTGTGACACACGGTCTGCCCCACGGGTGTGTTGAATGGCCGTGTGTCCCTTGCATCTAAATTCTGCAAGTCAGTATGCCCAATAGTAAACACAAGGGCTAAGACACGGGCATGTGTCTTGGCCGCATGAGAGACACGACCTACCTACATGGACGTGTACTCTGGCTGTGTAAAGTCTGCACCATTTTTATGAAAAAATCATTTATTTTTAATTGACCACACGATCTGGCCACACAGGCATGTGATACGGTCGTGTGACCCTGAAATGGTGTTGACGTTATAGTCAGAGAGGTACACGACCGAAAGACTCGGCTGGGTCAAGAGCACATGGGCGTCTCCCCTGTCTCACATGAGTGTATGGCTCTGCATTAGGGAAAATTTCCAAAACTTCTCTAAAGTCCTCGATTTAGTCATGAATCTTTTCCAATGGTTGTTTTGAGCCTCGTAGGCCCATATTAGGGACAAATTGTGTATGTATGAATGAAGTTGTTTCAAAGAAAAATTTTATAGCCCGATTTTTCATGTATGTGTATGCTTAAGTCCGGTAATGCCTCATTCCCTGTCTCAGCGTCGAACACGAGTAAGGGGTGTTACACCTAAAATTTTATAGATCACACGGTCGTGCCATATCCCTAAGTATGACACATGACCATGTGCCATGCCATGTAACAACTTGGTTTTAGCTAAATCGGAACAGTGGTTTCAGAACCCCAAACTTGAGGTTGGAAAATTATTTTAATATTTTTTTTGGTGTTTATAGCATGTGACTATATATGTGTGAAAGTTTCGTGAAATAATTTTAGCATTTGAATGCTTAATTTGATAAAAGGATTAAATCGTGTAAAATGCAAAAGTGGCATTCTATATGTTAAAAGTGTCTATTGGCTATGAAATTTAAATGTGGAAATCCTTATGATGAAATTAGACCATTGATAGTGGAATTTGACATAAATGGGGTTAATAACATGAAATTTGGTGGCTTTTAATTAAGGTTAATTTAGTAATTAAATAAATCAATGAATAATAAATAAAACAAAAGATGAAAACATGTTCATCTTTGTTTTATTTGAACCGAAAATAGAGAAAAAAGAAAGCCATTTAGGGCTTGTGATATTCGGCCAATTCCTAGCTTGATTAAGGTATGTTCTTTGCAAGGTTTTTGATGATTTTTACGTTTTTGAGATCGCTGCTTTTTATTCTAGATAGCCCATGCCTTAATTTTTGAAGTTGCGAATGATTTTGTGAAGTGCCATTGATGAATGCTTAAGCTTTCGAATGATTGATGATGAAATATTAAAGCTTGGTGATAGATTTTAATGTTTTGTAAAGTGATTTTTGACAAAAATGTCAAATAGGGATTTAATTGTGAAAAGTGTAAATTGGGTCGATGACATGTGAAATAAATGAAAGTTTTGGGCTACTAGGGACATATGTGAAATTGGGCTATGGTGAAATTGGATTAAATTTTGTGTATTTATGAAATAGGGACTAAATTGTAAAAATATGAAACTTTAGGGTCTAAAGTGTAAAAAAATGCCCAAATATGTGTTTGTGGACTAAACTGAATGATTTGATGAATAAAAGAGTTAATTCTGAATGTGTATACATCAAGAAAGAAAGAAATTGGATTTAGATCGGGGAAAATCAAAGATTATTGAATAGTCGATCCAGTCCCTCTATTTCGACTACGAGGTAAGTTCATATGCAAATAAATACCTTTAAATTGATTCATAAAAGTTTATTTGTCATTGAATTTCTATGAATGTTGAACGAGCAAATACGAGTAAGAATCGACGAAGTTATGAATCCGAAAGTCCTGTACGAACCTTAGGAATAGTATAGGATACAAATGTCATGACATTAGGATTACTGAGATGTGATTACATGTAAGACCGTATCTGGGACATTGGCATTGTATTGTGATTACGTGTAAGACCATGTCTGGGACATTGACATCGTTATATGATTTCATGTAAGACCATGTCTGGGACATCGGCAACGATATGTGATAACATCTGGGATATGGCATTGTACGAGCTATATATGATTTCTGAGTATCCTTAACGATTTCGAGGGGTTCAACGGGCAAAGTCAAATCAAGAAAGAATATGTGAATGAGTTAAGTGATTTAGGTACGTACGAGATTCATACGAGTATTGAAAAGGGAAGTATTTGATGAATTCACATGTGACATTGAATATGTATACATTGGGATAGGTTTGTGAACTTATAAGTGATTATTCATAGTTTGCCTATTTGATGGAAATGATGTTGATTCATGTGGTAATTTTATTTGTATATGGCTTACTAAGCTTTTAAAGCTTACTTTGTACATTCTTTCCCTATTTTATAGATTATTGAAGCTAGCTCAAATATTGGGGATCGTCAGGAATCGTCATCACACTATCGACTACTTGTTGGTATTTTTGGATGCTTTGTAAATATGATATATGACATGTATAGGCTAGTGAGTTGATAATTAGTTTTGAGATATGATATTAGCCATGTGAATTGGCTTGTGAAATGATGTAAGGTTGGTGTGTATTTAGCCATTTAAGTTGGCTTGACTTATGAGTTTGATAAGTGATGTATATGGTACTAATTGCCTTGTGTTTTGGCATATTTGATATGGTCCTTGTGATAGTTATGAGTTGCTCAACTAACTAGATGTTAATTGGTGTATTATTGCTAGGAAGATGGCATGTTGTGGATTGATTTTGAGATTATGAAATAGTATGTTTTGTGGAATGAATTAGTTGATAATATGGTGAGAATATGCATAAGAAAGTTAGGTGAAAAATGTTGGCTATGACATATTGATGTGGTATGCTATTGGTTATGATTTTAGGGGTTGAATTAATGGTTTATAAATGGCCTGAAATGTGGATGAAATAACATGCTTTGGTGGCGTTTGAATGTATTGAAATGGTATGAAATGATGTTGTATAGGTATGCTTGAGGAGGATGAGAAATGTGGCTTAAACCAAGTCTAATTTCCCCTCACAAGGTTGAGCACACAGGCGTGTGTCTTGACCGTATGCCTGCTATAACTTAGTTAAACAAGTCAGTGAGTTACACAGCTTAGACACACAGGCGTGTCTACTAGCCATGTGTGACACACGGGCTGGCACATGGGTGTGTAGCCGGCCATGTGACCTAAATTAGTATGCCCTCCAAATTGCACACGGCTATGGCACACGGGCGTGTCTCCGGCTGTGTGATGTAAGTCAGTATTATGCCCTATTTCCACACAGCCTGTGACACGGGCGTGTCTGGTTGCCATGTGAGGCAGACGGCTTGTTCACATAGGTGTGTGATCCCTATATGCATGAAAATTTTCTATGTTTTCCAAAGTTTTCAAATGTTATCGGTTTAGTCCCGAACCTCTTCCAAGCATGCTTTAAGGTCTCGTAGAGCCTTATAAGGGACATTGTGATTAAATTTGATTTATGTTTAGGTGATAATGGATTTAAATGTGAGGAACGCATGATTTATGTTGTGATTTGATTGGTAATGACTCGTAACCCTATTCTGGCAACGGATACGGGTTAGGGGTGGTACATGCCATGTCTTAGGTTGCGTGTACCTGGAAATACCTTTCAATGGAAGCTTAGCGACCCAATTTCACTTACGTCACAAGCAACCATTTATACCATACTTTAACCAATTCAAAGACATCAATTTGATGACAATAACATCATTTATATCACCACCTAAGTGTTTGACCAATATGCCACATTTGGCACCTCAATCCAATAATCAAACTCAAACAAAGATTCATATTCCAACAAGTCCAATATGCCTTTTAGGGCACCTTTAAACAAGTAGCATAGCATACATCTTTTGACCATTTCAAGCACCATATAACCATGATTCAAGATCAAGCATATAAACAAGCACAGAACCATACCAAAACCATTCAACCTAGAAATTACATATCATTCTTTTACTAACTTATCTCCAATATATTACCTTATCAATATATAAGCCAAACTCCAACTAAATCAACCAAACAACATTGCAATCACTTACATTTATAGGCACATATATATAAAGTTCTCAAAATGCCAATAAGATCAAAGTTAAACAATGTTTAACCAAAGAATCCTTAGGTACATGTCATGACCCAAAAATAAACTACCACCCATTCTTGAATTTGAGATTGTCGCTGGATGCTAAAGTTGACGACCGACTCAAAAGCCCCTAGCCTATGCACGGAAAACAAAATCGTACGTTGAGTATAACTTAGTGGTATTTCTATAATTCGATAATTGAAACATAATATGAATAATTTTAAATGCATAAGTTAAAAATGAATAATGAAATGAAATTATTATATCATCTATACCAATTACATATTCTTTGTTCATCAACATATCTTACTGTATAATACATAGCAAACCACTTCACATATTGTAACACTCCTTACCCGTATTCAGCGCCGGTACAGGGTTTGAGGCATTACCAAACTTAAAAGTACACAATTTCATAAAATCGGGCCATAAAATTTCATTTAAATTAAAAACATTCAATCACATGCATAATGTCCCTTACACAAGCTACTGAGGCTCTAAACATGCATCAAAGGCTGTTTGGGACAAAACCGAGAACTTTGGAAAGTTTTAGGAAACTTAGAAAAATTTTCATGAAATAGGGTCACACACCCGTGTGAACACAGGGACACACCCGTGTCCTTAGGCCGTGTAACTCTCTGTTTATGACGTCAGCAAAACAAATTGAACCACACAGCCAGACCACACGCCCGTGTGCTAGGCCATGTCCTCCACACAGCTGAGACACATGGTCGTGTCTCTGCCCGTGTGGCTAGCACTTAGGCTATTTTCCAAGCCTTTTTTTACCATTAATTCCTCACATTTTTACACACATCAAAGCTATTCATCATTGCATCATTTTAATGATTTAACATACTTCACTAAGGTATATTCTTAACATTAACATGCTATCATTTACAAGTTACACATATTCGTATAATGCCAAATCTAGACACAACAATCCATATTCATTGACCCTGTCATATGATGACTGTTTATACCAAATTTTCATGTTCATCGACTCATCAAGTGACCATGTAATGCCCCAAAAATTGGGCCTAGAAGAGTTGGGCTTTGAGTCTGGGATTCGGATAGAAGAAAACCTGAATAATTAAGAAGTTTTAATTATTATTGTTTAAGAAAGAATTTTTACTACTAGAAAATTTTTACTATATTTATTATTACGGATATTTTAAATTTTTATGAAATTTTAATTAGCATTATGAGATAAAATTATTATTATTAGAAAAATATTACTGTAAGTATGTTTGAATTTTTTTATGAAAATTATTATTATTATTTACTGTATTATTGATATTTGAAATTTTTATAAAATTATTATAAAAATTATTATTATATGGAAAAAAAAGAAGATAATAGTTATAAAAGTATTGTTGTTTTGGTGTTTAAACTCTAAGAAAAAAATTGTTTTAATTTGGCCTCTTAAGGGAATCTGGGCAGTAGGCTTCATTAATAAATTAGGGCTGAGTTTTAGCACAAGCAGGCATCTGGCCCAGTGGCTAAGGACGTTAGGAGGACGCTAGGGAAGAGCCTGGGTTCAAGGCACGGCGTACGCAATTTGGGCTTTTTTAAATATGCAGATCGTGGCTAGAATAAGGGTTAAGAGGAGTTGCGGGTATAATTTAACATAAAGAGCGCCTGTGGCGCAGTGGTAGCAGCGTGCTGGACATATGGAGAGGGCGCAAGTTCGATTCCGTACGCGAGCAAATCCTGTTTTATTTTTAAAGTGGGCCAGAACTGAAGCAGGTAAGGTTTATTTTATTCTAATCTTAATCTTATTTCTTTTTGCTCTTATTCTTTTCTATTTTTCCCAAAAGTTGAACAATTCTCTCATTTTTTTTATTATTTTCTTTCCTTCTCTCATCTATTCCCCTCTTCTCTTTTCTTTCTCCTCTTGCCGATTGTTCTTAAGCTAATCCCTCTCTTTTCTCTTCCGTTATTTCTTCCACAAACTCTCTACCTCTCATTCTTCCTCTCTTTCATTTATAGTAAAAGCTGAACCTATCATTCTTTTCATTGCTAACCGAATAGCAACAAGCCAAATCCCGAAGGAGTCAAAAGAAGTCGATTTCTTTATAAAGGTATACACTTGTTCTTTTTCTTTTTAGCCGATTCTTGTTATTTTAAAAAGCCTTTCAACTCTTTTGTCAACACCCTTTTTGGTCCATAACCACTTTTTCTTCAGTGACCCAAAAGCCAAAAGCACAGCACCCTTGGGTGACTTGGTGGCCGATTCGTAGGATCCTTGTGGTGCGGGTTCTGCTAGTGTTTTAGAGCTGGGACTGCGTTGAATCGGAGTTAACACGGGATTGGAACCGTTTGGGTAGGTGAACCTTGGTAAGTGCTCGTAGCTTTAATCAATTCAATATTAGGGAGGTTAAGAAAAGCCGAAACCCCTCTAGTTTAGGGAGGTGGCCGAATATGGGTATAGGCCTTATGGGGTCTTCTTTTAATATTTTTGTGGTTTATTTAGTGGAGGAGCAGCAAGGTGTAGTGTCGAATTGGAGTAGCTTGGATCACCGGAGTGGCTAGACTTAGTCATCAATCGCGACAAAGGTAAGATTCCTAAGGCCATTATGGATGGTGGCCAAATGTATAAGTATTAATATTAGATGATTTTTGGTTTAGTTCAATTATGGGAAGCTGATTATTAACGATGGATTATAGGAGAAATCGTGTAGGAGATCTCGTCGAGGAATATCGCCAAACAGGTGTGTAACGAACCCTTTTCATAAGCTTAAAGCGATAAATGCCGAAAAGCCAAAATGCCGAAATTCTGACATTTCGAGGACTCGTGAGCAAGCGAACGCTCATTAGTTAGTTAGATTTGTTGAGATGATGATCAGGAACATTGGAAACAGTAAGAACGTGATTTTTGGCATTCACGGTAAGTTGGGCCTCGAGGGGTTGCAATAGGGCCCAACAGGCTTTCGGGCCCATTTGGGTAAAATTGGTAGAAAATGAAAATCTGTTAAATTGCATGTTAAGACTGTTAATACTGTTGTGGATATAGGCTAAATGGGTCTAGATGACGAAATTGGCTAAGTAGGGCCCATTAGGGGTTTTAGGCCCAATAACTCGATTTCGCTAAAAAAATGGGCCAAAATCACTGTTGTACCCATGAATTGTTAGTAACCGTTAATGAACATGGTATGTATGATATGCACATGACATGTATGATATGCACATGATGTATTCATAAATGCATTGGGTTGGGTTTTTATATGAATGGAGGAAGTGAAAAAGGGCTTATGCCCTAGTTATTAAAGGGCTTATGCCCCAGTTATCAAAAGGGCTTATGCCCCAGTTATCAAAAGGGCTTACGCCCCAGTTATTAAAGGGCTTATGCCCTAGTTATAAAAAAGGCTTTTGTCCCAGTTATTAAAAGAGGCAAGGCCTCCAGTTATATGATAAAGCAGCTAAGCTGCCAGTGGAGAGTTATGGCGGGGTGGGTCGAGTTAATCCCCACATGGTGTGTTGGTTGGTACGGGTGGAGAGTAGCGGATGGTGGGTTGAGTAGTCTCCCCAATTGGGCTTGCATTCTTTCATTGACATTATATGTGATATTGAAATGGGCCTATGGGCCATACCGTTTACAGTAAAGGCTTCGGCCCAGTAATATGAAATTTGAAAAGGCTTCGGCCCAGTGTTATGAAATATGAAATATGAAAAGGGCTATGGCCCAGTACATGTTTGAGATTGGATTTGGGCTTAGACCCAACAGGCTGTTATTGTTTTGGGCTCTGAAAGGGGCTTGTTGCACACTGAGTTTCCGAACTCACCCTCTTTCCTTAACCTTGCAGGTGAGCCTTGATGTGGGGACTTGGGCCGGAGGGGATTCAGAGTGGCCACGGTGATTGCTTTTGGACCTTTAAATAAGCGTTGGTTTTCATTTAATTTCCTTTAATTATTATTTATTTTTGGGTTGTAATAAGGCCATTTTTAACTTTTCTTTTATTTCTTCTCGGGATTATTTTATTTTTAATAACTTCAAACCTGGTTGATAATTGTTCAAATGGGCTAGACTTAAGACGTGTTTTCAAAGCGATACTTGTTTTCAAAATATCTCAACACCACGATTAATCGATTTATCAAAGACGTCCACTTAAACAAATTTAAACTCGATATAACAAAGTGTGGCTATGGTTGTGGGCATGTCTAGGATTGGATCCAATCAAAGAGCTTGGTACTTAAGCAGCCTTCATGGCTCACCTCCTCTGTCTCGGAGACCTACCTGGTGCCTAGCTTCCATACACTTTGTTAACTCAACAAAATATATGGTTTTTACAACACTAAAATGGAACGTGGGTTTTCAACTCCAACGTGGCACGTCAGATTCGGCCATAACGTCTGGGCCGGGTTTGGGGTGTTACAGACCTTATTTAAACATCAAGCATTCATGTCCAATCATCACTATCTTATTTTCATATCATACAGTTACTTCATGGCTATGACCATTTCGATTTGTCATGAAGAATTTATCATACACATATGTCTTAACACCAATCATGCATGTCCCACAAGCATAAACACATCATCGCATCACAAGCATTAGAACTTAGCATGGATAACTAGGCTTACAAGTCACAATCATTATAAGCTACATCTCATGGCTATATACAATGAATCAATATAAGCTAATACATTTGGCTACTCAAAACAACATCTATCAAAAAAACTAAGTCCCTATACATGTCACTCACTTGAAGGTGCTTAATACATATATGTCAATACTCCAAAGGTATTGACTTGATAGTGTGATACTACCTCCGACAATCTCCAACCCAGAGCTAACCTGTCAACGCTAAAGAAATGGAAAGGAGGGAGTAAGCTTTATAGCTTAGTAAGTCCATATGAAAATAATAAGCAATTTTATCAACATGTTTCCTAAGACAATACAATCACAATTTCACTTTTAGTTATGTTCAAGTCAAGCTGTCTATTCGAGTTAGAGTCACTAAATAATTTATATCTTGAGCTATGGAAATATAAACTAAAATCTTCTAATTTTTCCTGAAACTAGACTCACATATCTTCTTACCATAAAATTTTTAGAATTTTTGGTCTAGCCAATAAGTACAGTTTATTCTTCAAAGTTACCCCTATTATGCTATTTAACAACTTCAACCTTTCTTTACTAAAAATTAATTATCTCATTCTATGGGATTCAGATAGTGTTCTTGTCTATTTATCTTGAAAATAGACTCATTTAGTATTTATTCATATGAATTCTAACCCACAATTATTTTCATACAGCTTTTAATGATTTTCCAAAGTTAAGATAGGGGAGCCTAGAATCACTCTGATCCTATCTCACAAAAATTCAAATATCTCACAATATGAAATTCTTTCCCTTATAGTGTTTCCTCTATGTGAAACTAGACTCAATGAGCTTTAAGTTCATATCTTATTTAGTCTCTAATTTGATTTTCACAATTTTTGGTGGATTTTCAAAGTCAAACTACTGCTGCTGTCCCAGAACTATTTTAGTGCAATATAAGGATAACTATCATAAGTTCATTTTCAACTAATTGTGAACTCACCATTTCATGAATTCCATGTTCAAATACGCAATATAAGTTAATATGGTATTGCAAAAAAATTCATAATTATAATTCATACATCTTAGCTCACCGATATCTAGACATTTCAAAGTCTCAATAACCATAAGCTTAGTGTACATACTTGTACCATACATTCTTACCCATTTTATTCCACTTTTTATCCCAACAGCTTGAATGGCCCGTTGAACCATCGAAATACTAAAGGGCACTCAAGATTATCATACACCAAGTAAAGTACCAATTCCATGTTTCCAACATGGTCTTACATGAATCCAGATATCATCGTCAATGCCATGTCCCAGACATGGTCTTTCACTAGCACACATATCATCGCCGATGCCATGTCCCAGACATGGTCTTAGCCATGTCCTAGACATAGTCTTACACAGGCACGTATATCATCACCAATGCCATGTCTCAGACATGGTCTTACATAGGCACATATATCATCGCCGATGCCATGTCCCAGACATGGTCTTACACAGGCACTCATCTCAGATATCGATGCCATGTCCCAGACATGGTCTTACATGGAATCTAATTTAGCACGGTGTCACAACATCCAAGTCCTAAGTATTCCTTTGGGTCACCCGGGCTTCCGAGACACGAGGCTATCACTAAACTTCCATTGGATCATCAGAAGTCAATTTCATTTAAGCATACATACATGTATCATATAATGTCAAATATTAAATACGTAATATTGGGGTTATTGAATTACTTACACACAAACTTACAATTCATGTAATATGAAGCATTAACATTTCAAGTATAACATTACATTATTATTATCACACGAACTTACCTCGAATCCGAGCACGGCTAATTATTCCATTTTCATCCATAACTTCAAACCTTCTTGATTTAAACCCGAATCTCAATTTTCTTGATTTAACATTTCAAATGTAGCTTATTTATTAATAACATTATTCAAATTGACCCAAAAATCATACTTTTACAAATTTTTATTTTTACCCCTAAACTTTTACTTATTTACACTTTGGCCCCTAGTCTCGTAAAATGATTTTTATTCAATTTTTTTACATTTTAAGCCTGGCCGAATCATTTTCATAACTATAGCAGCCCCTAATTTCCACTAAATTACACTTTTATGACAAATTTTATATAACTTTTACAAAACGGTCCTTTTGAGCATTTTCACCGAAAATCACTTAGCAAAAGTCGTTTTTTAATCCAACATTCATTTTCTACCATTATACATCAAAATACATGCATATCACTCATGGGTAAATTTTTAAACACGAACCCTAGCTCAAAATAATGGTAGAAATAGGTAAATCGAGTTATCGAGACTTCAAAAATGTAAAGAACATTAAAAACGGGGCTCGGGATCACTTAAAAATGAGCTTGGAAGCTTGAACCAAACCCTAGCCATGGCTTCCATGGTAGATTCGGCTAGACAAGAAGAAGATGGACAAATTTGGCTTTTTTCCCTTTTTAATTCTTTTAATTATTAGATTACCAAAATGCCCCTAACTTAAAAATATTCTATTTCACCCATTTCATGTCTATTTTTGTCCAACAATTAACCAATGGTCTAATTACCATTTAACGACCTCCACTTAAAATTTCATAACAATTAGACATTTCTAACATGTAGAATCAACTTTCGCACTTTTTACAATTTAGTCCTTTTGACTAAATTGAGTGCCCCGAACGTTAAAATTTTTGAACGAGATTTTCACGAAATCATTCTATGAAATTGTAGACCATAAAAATGTAATAAAAATAAACTTTCTTACGTCATATTTCTGGTCTCGAAACCACTATTTCGACTAGGCCCTAATTCAGGATGTTGCCCATATCATTTGGTATCTCAATCTCCAGTTTCATGTATTCATTGAGCATGTCTATCATTGTTCAACTCATTTCACAAATAGTCATTTTATTTCACATTTTTCTTCCATTGAACATCCATTTCCATATTAATAACTGTAACATCGCTTACCCATACTCGAGACCGGGACAAGGTACGAGGCATTACAGAACATAAACATGGTATTTCCAGAAAATACAGTTCATAAAATTTCATTCAAAATTAAAATCGACCAAACAAAATTATTTTGTCCTTATCATGGACCTACGAGGTCCAAAACATATATTAGAGGTAACCCGGAACTAAACCGAGACTTAAGAAAATTCTAAGAAAGTTTCTAAGTTTAAGCCTTACACACCCGTGTGGAGGCAATGTACACGCCCGGTTGCTTTGGGACACGCCTGTGTCCCTTACCCGTGTGGAATTTTTAGAATTTATTTTTCATTTCGAACCTACAGGGGTTTTCACAACATCAAGCACACGCCCGTGTTCTTGGCCCGTGTCCCTCACACAGCCTAGACACGCCTATGTCATCCCCTGTGTCCAAAAACCTAGACATTCTGTTTATGATGTCATCATTCATTTAGGGGCACACGGCCAAGGCACACGTCTGTGCGCTAGGCCGTGTCCTTCACACGGTTGTTTCTCTGCCCGTGTGTTTGCTACCAAGCATACTGACTTAGAAATTTTCGGTGCAGGGGACACACGGCCATTTAACACGCCCATGGGGCAGACCGTGTGTCACACAAGGCCTAGACACATGCCCATGTGCCTACTTATGTGGACCTTTTTGGAGGCTATTTTCCAAGCCAATGGTCACCCTCAATCACTTATACATTCGAACCTTTTTGCTTACTCATCATATGCACATATATATACTTGCTCATCGTAAACTGATCTTTATTAAAGCATTACTCATAGGTCTAGCATACATACCTGTACTCATCATAAGTATCCACAACCATACCTCTTTCATATGTCCTTGGGACTCTCATTACATTCTTTACAATACTCGTTGAACATTTGGAATACTATTGGATGCACGGAAACCTTGCACATTAGTGCCTCATATACAAATGTAGCCGAAGCACCACATAACATGTAACACATCCATAATGAACTCAGACCTCTCAACGAGCTCGGATGTTACATGAATTGCATCTGCCATGAACTCATACCTCTCAACGAGCTCGGATGCCACATATCTCACGAACCCAGACCACTCAACGAGTTCGGACTCCTTAGTTCCTAGTGACATGTCACTTGTATCCTAAACTATTCCTAAGATTCAAACGAGATTTTTTCTCACTTACATATAGTATCTCCATCATACTTGCTCATAACGTTGTAAATCACAACCATAATAACATTCATGCTTTCATAACAATCAATAAGCATATAATAAAGCATTTAGCACATTATATTAAAGCATTTAAAACATACTACCATACCACATTATTTGCATATGTACTTACCTCGGTACAAAACGGTGGTAATCGAGCCTAGTCGTCGTATACTTTATTCTTTCCTCGTTCAAGTCCCGGTTCACATTTTTCTAGATCTATAATGCCAAATTTAACTTATTTATTATTCACATTATTCAAAAAGGCCCATAAATCATACTTTTGAAAATTTACATTTTGATCCCTAAACTTTCACATATTTACAATTTAGCCCCTAGGCTCGTAAAATGAAATGCATGCATTTTCTTGATTACCCAAGATTGGCCGAACCTTTTCTATGCTCATACCAGCCCATATTTTCTTTTATTTCACATTATTATTACTCACTTTTCACCTTTGCAAACAAGTCCTTCATTTAGGTGTTTTCACTAAAAATCACCTAATAAAATATGTTCATCATGCATCAAGCATTCATATTCCTCCATTAATCATCAAAATAAAAGCATTCCATGCATGGGTCAACTTTCATACATGCACCCTAGCTCAACATATAGCTAGAAATGGGTAGATCATGTTACCGAGACTTCAAAAATACAAACAACATTAAAAACGGGGCTACGGAACACTTACTATTGAGCTTGGAAATGTTGAACAAAACCTTGGCTATGGTGTTTTGTGATTTTCAGCAGCCAAGGAGGAAGATGGACACATTTTTTTGTTTGATTTTCCCTTTTTATTCTTTTAATTACCTAATGACCAAAATGCCCTTAATCTCTTTCCAATTTTTTCTATGTATGTCCATTTTTGTCAAAAAATTTGAAAACTGGTCAAATTGCTAATTAGGATCTTCTAATTCATAATCTAAGGCAATTTCATGCTTAAAGCTTCTAGAATGCAAGTTTTGCGCTTTATTCAATTTGGTCCCTAAAATGCAACTAAACATTTTATGCATAGAATTTCTTCATGAAACTTTTAGACAAGCATGCATTCATAACATAAACCTCATAATGATCATAAAATAGTTATTTCTATCTTAGATTTGTGGTCTCAAAACCACTGTTCCAACTAGGCCCTAATTCGGGATGTTATAACTCTTTCTCTTTAGGGATTTTTGTCCCTGAAAATATTATTGGTAAAAAGGTTTGGATATTGTTTCCTCGTAACATCCTCCGCCTCCCTTGTAGCCTCTTCAACTCATGTATTTGCCATAAAACTTTCACAAGAGAAACACTTTTGTTTAACAATTGCTTGACTTACTGAGCCAAGATCTTAACGGGTTCCTCACCATAAGTCATATCCAGTCTGATTTCAACCCCTGTTGGTATATTCACATGTGAAGGGTTGGATCTATATCAGCGCAACATGGACACATGAAACACATCATGAATCTTTTCTAATTCAGTCGACAAAGCCAATTGATAAACAACAGGCTCTATCCTCTCGGTAACCTCATACAGTCCTATAAAACTAGGACTCAACTTGCCTTTCCTATTGAATCTCAAAACCTTCTTCCATGGGGATACTTTCAAGAATACCTTATCACCAACCTGATATTCAATTTCTTTCCTTTTTAAATCTGCATACGACTTTTACCTATCTGACGCTACTTTCAAACAATCACGAATTACTTTCACTTTTTCCTTGATTTCCTTAATCAAATCTATCCCATGAATCTTATTCTCCTTAAGCTCAGTCCAATACAACGGTGTACAACATTTATGACCATACAAAGCTTCATAAGGTGTCATCTTCAAACTCGACTGATAGCTATTGTTATAGGCAAATTCAACCAAAGGTAGGTACTTTTCCCAACTACCTTGAAATTCAAGAACACAACATCTAAGCATATCTTCAAGTGTCTAAATTACTCTCTTAGATTGTCCATCAGTCTACAGATGAAAAGTAGTACTGAAATTCAGCTTTGTACCCAAAGCTTCTTGTAACTTCTTCTAAAACTGCGAACTAAATCTCGAATCCCTATCCGAAATAATCGATAAAGGTACTTCATGAAGTCTCACAATCTCAGGAATATACAATTCGGCTAACTTATCAAGTAAATAATCAACACGTACCGGTATAAAATGAGCCGACTTAGTCAGTCTGTCAACTACTACCTGTAACACCCTTATCCCATAATCGTCATTGGCATAGGTAAGGGGCGTCACCGGACAGACAGAACATTACAGAACAATACAGAATCACTGATATCATATAATATCAATACATAGATATTCATTCACAATTCAACCTTTAATATAGTCCAAGAGACCTAAAACATACATTTAGGAAAGATTGGGATTAAACCGAATTCATTTAGAATTTTACGAACTTAATCAAATATTTCAAAATTGTCAAAGCCACACGCCTGTGTGACTAGGCCGTGTGACTTACACGGGCATAAACCACGCCCATGTGATCCAATCGTGCCAAAAAAGAGGTCCTATATTGACATTTTCACACGGCCAACAGACACGACCGTGTGCCATGACCGTGTGATACATAGCTAGCTACTGACTTAAGCCCACGGCCATAAGGCATGCTCGTGTTCCCGAACCGTGCAAATTTTAAGAGGTTACTGCCAAACTAACACGGCCACCAGGCACACCCATGGCCTCTGACCGTGTGGCATAATGTAAGCTTGATTTAAGCCAATTTGCCACCTGTTTAAGGGTCAATCCTACAAGCAATGCTAAGCAACATTCATACAACAAATTTTCAGCCAATTTCATGCTCAAAACATGCTTCATTACAACTATATCATCATCATTCAACAACCTATTCAAAACCATACCAAATCTTAACACAAACATATCTTTTTCTAGCTAACTCTCATGGCTTAACATATATACAATTCAAAACTTAATACATGGATATTCTAGCCTATACATGCCATACTTTAAAATATTTACACTTTCAAAAGTACCAAAATGAGATCGATAGTGTAGTGACAATCCTCGACTATCCCTGAGCCTTCAGTAGCTACGATAACTGTAAAACAGACAGTAAGCACACAGAGTAAGCTACAAGGAGCTTAGTAAGCCAAATACAATTGGTCTAATTACTAAAGCATATATGTACCATTCAACCATATAGATTCATAACCATTTCATAGAATAATTCATACTTAACCATATACTATTGTTGTATATATGTCATGCTTCATTTCCAATTCCATACATATTTCACAGAGATAGAGTTTTTCATATTCAGAAATTTAGTACGATACAAACGTACCTGCATAGGTTATACATATCATATACTCATTTTTTTGTATGTTATCATCAGACGGTTCAGAAACGATACAGATGTTGATAACCAAGTACAATGCTAACGTCCCAGACATGGTCTTATATGTAATTCAATATCGATGCCTCTGTCCCAGACAGGGTCTTACACGAAATCAGATACGATGCCAATGTCCCAGACATGGTCTTATATGTAAATCTCAATTGAGGCCTGTGTCCCAGACACAGTCTTACACGATGTCTCAGACAGATGTCAACTTTGTTTAAAAACATCCTGAGTTTTTTAGATGCTATCATATTATCAGAATTTACTCGAAATCCATTCATCAGGCTCTCATGGCCATCCAATACAATTTACAGTTTATATAAGCAGAATTTATTTCAATTAACACTTAATTGTAGTTTGACTTACCTCGTACATATTTCGAACAAAACGAGTCGACCATTCAACTATTTTGGACTTCCCTCGATCTAAGTCCGATTTTCTTTGTTCTTGATGTAATACAATACAATTTCAACCATTCAACCATTCATTTCATTCAAAATAATCCATGAACACATATTTAGGGAACTTTGCATTTTAGCCCTTATATTATCACATTTTGACAATTTAGTCCATTTTTCACAAAATCACAAATATGCATAATTCATCAATACTATAGCTTGGGAAAATATACATGGCTTACATACAGGCCCAAATAACACATTTAATTCACAATTTAGTCCTTCAAAATCGTATTTTCACAATTTAGCTCAATAAGCTCTATTTTATCAAAATTCAAAGACAAAGCTTAATAATCTCATACATATCTTTCATATTCCATACAAAAATATCATAAAGCTCATATAATCATCAATTGCACATTTCATAATCTTAAAAAAAATAGAAATTCAGACATGGGTTTTGAAGAACACGAAGCAACGATCACTGAAACGTAGAAATTATCAAAAATCGAACAAATTTCATACCTCAATTATCTATCAAAGTGTCGAATATACAAAAGCTTCAAACCTTTCTTTCTTTTGCTGATCTTCGGCTAACATGCATAAAAAATAAAGCCATATTTTGTTTTGTTTTTATTTAATATATCATTTATTCACTTTTTACCATTTTAGCCTTGTTAATAAAACATTAATTTCCATCCACTAATGTCCATAATTGTCCATACCATATAACAATGGTCTAATTGCATCTTAAAGACCTCATATTTAACAAGACAAATCAATTAGGCACTTAAGCAAATAGAAAGCTAATTTTGCATTCACTGCGATTAAGTCCTTTTTCATAATTAAGCACAGAAACAGACAAATTAAATCACAGAAATTTCACAGATATAAATTCACATATCATAGACACAAAAAATAATATTAAAATATTTTTTGGACTCGGATTTGTGGTCCCAAAACCACTATTTCGACTAGGGTAAAAAACAAACTGTTACAATTCTCCCCCCTTAGGGATTTTCATCCCCGAAAATCTTACCGTTAAACAGATTCGGATATTGTTGTCTTATTGAATCTTCAGGCTCCCATATAGCCTCTTCTACTCCGTGTCTATGCCACAGCACTTTAACTAACGAGATTCTCTTATTATATAATTCTTTGATCTCTCGAGCTAAGATTCGAATATGCTTTTCTTCATAAGTCATATCAGACCGAATTTCAATCTCAGACGATGAAATTATATGAGACGGATTAGATCTATACCGTCGAAGCATCGATACATGAAATACATTATGAATCTTTTCTAACTCAGATGGTAGCCTCAATCTATAAGCAACCAGCCCAATTCGCTCGGTGATTTCATACGGTCCAATGAACCTCGGACTCAACTTCCCCTTTTTACCAAATCGGAACAGTTTCTTCCACGGAGATACTTTCAGAAACACTTTATCACCGATCTCAAATTCAATATCTTTTCGTTTTAAATCTGCATAAGATTTCTGACGATCAGAGGTAGCTTTCAAACTATCTGGATTACCTTCACTTTTTGTTCTGTTTCTTTTATCAAATCAATACCGTAAATCTTATTCTCACTGAGCTCAGACCAGTATAACGGAGTTCTACACTTCTACCATATAAGGCTTCGTACGGTGCCATTTTGATGCTCGATTTAAAACTATTATTATAAGCAAATTCAATCAAACGTAGATATTGTTCCCACACACCTTCAAACTCGAGAATACAACATCTTAACATATCCTCGAGAATCTGAATAATCCGTTCAGATTGACCATCTATTTGCAGATGAAAAGCACTGCTAAACTGTAATTTAGTACCCAGAGCATCTTGCAGTTTCTTCCAGATCGCGATGTGAATTTTGGGTCTCTATCTGACACAATCGACAATGGTACAGCATGCTATCTCACAATATTAGAAATATAAAGCTCAACTAACTTATCAAGTGAGAAATCAGATCGTACTGGAATAAAATAAGCTAACTTTGTCAATCTATCAACTACAACCCAGATTGTATCTTTCTTTCTCAAAGACAGAGGTAAACCCGAAACAAAGTCCATGGTCACTCGATCCCATTTCCACTCCGGAATCATAATCGGTTGTAATAACCCAGATGGCACTTGATGTTCAGCTTTAACTTGTTGACAGGTTAAACATTTAGAAACAAAATCAGAGATATCTCTTCTCATTCCTGGCCACCAGTAGAGTTATTTCAAATTGTTATACATTTTCGTACTTCCCGGATGTACAAAAAATCTACTACTGTGAATCTCACTCAAAATCATCTGAATTAACTTTAAATTTCTTGGAACACAAAGTTTATTTCTGAATTTCAAACAACCATCAACATCAACCTGGAATTCAGAATCACACAGAGTTCATTTTGCTATCAATTCATTGTCATATTTCTGAGCCTCGCAGATCTGTTGTATAAACAAAGGTTTTGCTTTCAGTTTAGCACAAACCAAGGTATCATTAGACAGTGCTAAATGAGCATTCATAGCACGCAACGCAGACAACAATTTCCTACTCAGAGCATCAGTAACAACATTAGCTTTGCCCGGATGATAATCAATCATAAGTTTGTAGTCTTTTAACAGTTCTAACCATCTTATCTATCATAAATTCAAATCTTTTTGCGTCATTAAATGCTTCAGACTTTTATGATCAGAAAACACGTGACATTTCTCACCAAACAGATAGTGACGCCAGATCTTCAAAGCAAACACAATGGAAGCTAACTCAAGGTCATGTGTTGGATAGCTCTTCTCATGCGGCTGCAACTGTTAACAGAGTTTTTAACCGGAGGTAACTGAAGCTATCTTTGAAAACACATCAGCACCTTTCAACTGATCGAATAAATCATCAATTTGAAGCAGAGGATATTTTTTCTTTACAGTCACTTTATTAAGTTGATGGTAATCAATACACATGATATTTTTTCTTTACAGTCACTTTATTAAGTTGATGGTAATCAATACACATTCTCATTGTGCCATCTTTCTTTTTCACAAACAGAACAGGAGCACCCCAAAGTGAGAAACTCGGTCTAGCAAATCTTCGGTCTATCTTAGAGAACCACGTCGCTCCCTTCAGTTGATCAAAAAAGTCATTAATCCTTGGAAGAGGATACTTATTTTTTATTGTCATCTTATTAAGTCGCCGGTAATCAATGCATAATTTCATAGAGCCATCTTTCTTTTTCACGAACAATACAAGAGCACCCCACGGTAAAAAGCTTGGTCTCGCGAAACCTT
Organism: Gossypium hirsutum; assembly: GCF_007990345.1. Classification (NCBI taxonomy): domain Eukaryota; kingdom Viridiplantae; phylum Streptophyta; class Magnoliopsida; order Malvales; family Malvaceae; genus Gossypium; species Gossypium hirsutum. Next base: position 58,197,929 of record NC_053431.1, read on the forward strand.
TGTCGGTCAGCTCTTGCAACTGTGACTTTAATTCTTTCAGTTCAGTCGGGGGCATTCTATATGGGGAAATAGAGATGGGTGTCGATCCTGACATTAGCTTAATACTACATTCAACTTCTCTAACTGGAGGTAAACTCGATAATTACTCTGGAAATACATCTGCAAACTCGCACACAACCGGTACTGGTTTGATTTTCAATTCAGATTCTTTCATATTCAATATGTATGCCAAATAAGTTTCATACCCTTTTCTCATATATCTCTAAGCAACCATCAAAGATATCATCATTGGTGACTTATCCGCTTCATCTGATTCAACCCGAAGAATTTCACTGTTTTTACATTTCAATTCCATAACTTTCTGTCTACAATTCACTATAGCCTCATGTAGTGTCAACCAATCTATACCCAGTATGACATAAAATTCGTCACACGGCAACAACATCAAGTCGGCCGAAAAACAATGATCTTTAATCATCAAAGGACATTTCTTGCATACTTTATCAACTATCACATATGATAAGATATTAGGTCATCCCTTATCCTTTAGTGCCAGATTTATACTTTACCATGCATTCATCAGTCAACCACACATTATCATTATCATGCACTCACTAAGCAATAACATGTCCTACCATAAAAATACTAGCACATGCATGCATGGGTAATTAGATTACAACCCAAATGAACAAGTATGAGCATATCACATAGGCATTACAAAATAAATCATCATTATCATAGGCCTTCACAAATTGGCCAAATAGCACGACGCTTATCACAAAATGACCAAGTTTCCTATACATGCCATACTCAAAATAATGATTTCACTATACCCAATAGTCTTTTGATAGTGTGATCGAGTACTCCGACAGCTTCTGATCCCTGAGCTAGCTTGGCGAAACTACAAAGGATGGGAAAAGAGAGGGGAGTAAGCATTAAAGCTTAGCAAGTCCACATGTAAATAATATGAAATAGTGGTAAACAATTAACATGCAAAAACATGATAATATATACATAAAGAGTATTCTTTCATTCAAACCTCTTTGCTTACTCATCATATGCACATATATATACTTGCTCATTGTAAACTGATCTTTATTAAAGCATTACTCATAGGTCTAGCATACATACCTGTACTCATCGTAAGTATCCATAACCATACCTCTTTAATATGTCATTCTCAGGACTCTCATTACATTCTTTACAATACCCGTTGAACATTCAAAATATTGTTGGATACACGGAAACCTTGCACATAAGTGTCTCATATACAAACATAGCCGAAGCTACCACATAACAAGTAACACATCCATTGTAACACCCCAAACCCGACCTAGACATTATGACCGGATCCGGTGGCCACATCGATGCGTTCAAAACGTTCCATTTTACTTAGTTTGGAAAACTTAGTTGGGGTTGTAAAAGATACTTTTTAAAGCAGGTTAAGGTGAATAGAAGCTGTGCACCAGGTAGGAAACCAGGAAGAAGAGGAGGTGAGTCCGTCGGACTGCTTAAGTACCAAGCTCCCTTCGGATCCAATCCTAGACATGCACACCACCATTGCCACACCTTAACGACTCGTATAATTTTGAGAAAACGTCTGGTTATGTCTATCTTAAGAAAATGACTAAGTTTGAAAACGTTTGCTTAGCGGAAGTCTTACTTGTAATCGTGTTATTTTGAAGTCCCTTAATGTTTTTGAAAACGCGTCCTAAAGCTAACCCATTTTCCTTAGTCATCATAGTTTTTTTCATCATAGTAAAATAAAATAATAAAAGTAAAACAAAACCATAAAAATAATTAAAAGGCCTTATTACACTTAAAACCGAAAACCATAGATGAAATTAAAGGACATCCAGTTCACCAGAAAGAAACTAGGTTCGTAGAAACATGTGGCCAGTCCAAATCCCTCACAGCTCCAAGCCCACTATGCTTGAGGATTACCTGCGAGAATGAAAATAAGGGGTGAGTTTTGGAAAACTCAGTGTGTAAGTCAACCCAACCATAGCCTAAGTCAATTCAAACCACAAAGACAGAATAAGTTGGCCTCAGCCCAGAACAGATATCAGAATAAAGCCCATAGGCCCAGAACAGATCAGAACAGATATATCATGCTTATGCAGAAACCCAACCATTTCCAACCATGTGCACCCCCATACCATCCTTTCACCATGTGGGGAGACTACTCGACCCACCCAACCGCTACACGCCACAGAAATATGCAGCATGGCTGCCAGATACAGAGAATGTGACAGAGTCACCAGATACAGATATTTTGTGGCAGTGCCACCAGAACAGATAATTTGTGGCAGGGCCACCAGAACAGATAATTTGTGGCATAGCCACCAGGACGCTTCCTCCATAATATAACCCATGTCCCCATGCAACAGATATACATTCGTGGCATACATCATACAGATTTAATTCATCATGCTTTTCAGACAAAATTAACCCTAGGGGTATAAAGGTCATTTTGCATACATAGAGGTATAATGGTAATTTTTCATACATAGGGGTATTCTAGTAAATCTAACTATTTCTAAGGTTTTCATGCATATCGTAGCTATTACGTTTAGCCAAAAACACTTATCGAGTGTTCTTACCGAATTGGGCCCGTTGGCCCATTAACCCAGTTTTGGCCTATTAAGCCCAAAATATCACAACGCACGAAATCGCGCGTACTGCAGTTTTATCACTTCCGATTACCAGTAATAATTACCCATACGTCTCACGAGCATTCGCACACTCGCAAGCGCCCAAAATACCAGTTTTTCGGTATTTCAGCTTTTCGGCTTTTGCCGATCTAGCCTATGAAAGGGTGTCAGTTACACACCTGATTTGTGACGACTTGCTGACAAGATCCACGCACGAACTGCCTACAATTACGTTGCTACAACTCTTAGATTGCAAGTCACGACACTAATCTCCATAATTACTTACCCATATTCGACTCTGTCCCTAAAAGCCTTTAAAACTTTACCTTCTTGCCGAAATCCGATGGCTAGCTCCAAGTCTGATCGCTCCAAAGATCCAAGCCTTCGATCCAACCCTTGAGAAGACACAAATCATCAAAATAAATCATCGGTTAAAGACCCTTTATGCCCTATGCCCAAATCGATAGCCTCCCTAGATTTTAGGGACTTCGGCTTTTCCTAACTTGAAAAATAAGACTAGATTTGGAGTGATGAGCACTTACCACTTATTCCTTCCTACTTTCTACATAGATCTAATGCAGATTCAACCTTTAAACGATGATAAATCTTGAATCTAGAAGCTTTGAAGTTTCGGCTACAAGTCCCTAACTCTATAGTAGTTTCGGCTTTTCTAGGTGATATAGAAAAATAATGATTTGAGGCTATAACCCTGGGTAATGTTGTCGACAGATGCTAGGGGTTTAGAGGAGAGGAATGTTGGTTAAAAAGGAAAACATATTGAGGAATATGGCCTTGGAAAAACGGCACAAGAATATAGCTTTCGGGATTTTGAGATTTGAGGTTCAGCTTTAGTCTAAGAAAATTAATGGAGGAAAGTGATGTAGAGAAGGGTGGAGATGGATAAGAGGTTTGAAAGGTTCGGCTATGGAGAAAGAGAATAATAAGAAAGCAAAAATGGCTAAAGGGAGAAGGTGAGAAAAGCAGCAAACGACACAACTCCCTCCCTATTGCCGAATTTATATTGACACTTTAACCTAGCCGAATTTACCCCCTAAAGAAACCCTTGGCCGGCCACCTCTTGCTCCTCAAGAGTCCAAAATTCGGCCAACACAGCTCACCCCAATCAGCTCCTAGATTTCCTCCCTTATCTCTATCCTTATTCAATCCCCTTACCTTCTTAAACTCTTCCTGACAGACTTTTATTTCAGTTCCATCACTTCCCTTTCCTGTACATAAAAATTAATCACTTAATTTGCTATCATTGTGACTTGAACCTGGGTCCTCCCCAAGCTTCCACACGCCACTACATCCTTCCCAGTGGCGTCACATGCCACTTTACCACTTGCTTCCTTGTGATCCATTTTTCACTAATAATTCCTAAAAGCCCAATTTATCAGAACCCCTTTCTCTTATAGAATTAAATTTAATTAAAACTACCGGGTTTTATCCTAAGCTTGGGCTTTCTAGAGGCCCACCAACATGATTAATTCTACACATAACAAACAGAACACAGAATTTTAAATTTTACAACTTTTACAGAATTCCCGAAAATTGGGGCGTTACAACTCTACCCTCCTTAAAGAAATTTCGTCCTCGAATTTTACCTGATCCGAACAGATGAGGGTATTGTTGTTGCATTGCCTCCTCTGGCTCCCTAGTAGCTTCTTCTTTGCCATGGTTACGCCAAAGAACTTTCACTAATGGTACCAATTTCCTCCTCAGAACCTTAACGTTTCGATCCAATATTTGTACAGGCTCCTCCTCAAAGGTCAAATCAGCTCGCACCTCAATTTTTGCAACCGGCACGACATGAGTAGGGTCAGAACGATAACGCCTTAACATGGAGACGTGAAAAACATCATGAATCTTGTCTAGCTCTGGAGGCAATTTCAACTGATAAGCCACTGGGCCTACTCGCTTCAAAACCCGATAAGGCCCAATGAACCGCGGACTCAACTTGCCCTTCTTGCCAAAGCTTAGTATCTTCTTCCAAGGTGAAACCTTCAAGAAGACCATACGCCCACTGAGTATTCAATCTCCTTATGCTTCAGATCTGCATACGGCTTTTGCCTATCAGACGCTTCCTTTAACCGATCTCTAATTAACTTGACCTTATCCTCAGTATCTGCCACTAACTCAGGTCCAAGAACTTGTCGCTCCCCCAGTTCAGTCCAACAACTAGGTGTTCGACACCTTCGCCCATACAGTGCTTCATAAGGTGCCATTCGAATACTCGACTGATAACTATTGTTGTATGCAAACTCTGCCAAAGGCAAGTAATCCTCCCAACTACCTCGAAAATCAATAACACATCCCCTCAACATGTCTTCCAGAATCTGAATAACTCTTTCCGATTGACCATCAGTTTGGGGATGGAAAGCCGTACTAAAGTTCAATCGCGTTCCCAATGCCTCATGCAACTTTTGCCAAAACCGAGATGTGAATCTAGGATCCCGATCAGAGATAATCGAAACTGAAACTCCATGCAGTCGCACAATCTCTGCCACATACAACTTGGCTAACTTCTAAAGAGAAAAGTCTGTTCGAACAGGTATAAAATGAGCCGGCTTGGTCAACCTATCCACAATCACCCATATTGAGTCTTTCTTCGATGGTGACAAGGGTAGCCCACTCACAAAATCCATGGTTACCCTCTCCCACTTCCAAAGTGGTATTTTTACTGACTGCAATAATCCAGAAGGTAACTGATGCTCAGCTTTCACTTGCTGGCATGTCAGACATTTCCCCACAAATTCAGTTACCTCTCGCTTAAGTTCAGGCCACCAATACAATTCTCGCAAGTCATGGTACAACTTATTCTCTCCAGGATGCATGGCACAAAGTCCCCCATGAGCTTCCTTCAAAATTGACTGTCTCAAGTCAGATTCCTTCGGAACACAAATTCTTCCTCGGAAACTCAGAACCCCTTCATCATTTATCCCAAACTCAGAAGTTTCCCCTTCCTTAACTTGTTGAAAACGAGGGACCAAATACTCATCTTTCAACTGCTTTTCCTTAACCTGATCCACCCAGGTTGGCCTTACTTGCAATTCAGCCAACAGACTTCCATCATCATACAGACTTAGACGAGCAAACATTGCTCTCAGATTAGATACAGCTCTACGACTTAGAGCATCGGCTACCACATTAGCCCTGCCTGGGTGATATTCAATTGAACAATCATAATCCTTAAGCAACTCGATCCATCTCCTTTTCCTAAGGTTCAGTTCCTTCTGAGTCAGAAAATACTTAAGACTCTTATGATCTGTGTATATAATACACCTTTCTCTATACAAGTAATGTCTCCAGATTTTAAGCGCAAAGATCACTGCTGCTAACTCCAAATCATGAGTAGGATAGTTCCCTTCGCTCACCTATCACCATAACCTCATCCCCTTCCGTGGTCCTTAGCACCATTCGCTTAGCAGCACAGTCCAGAGTCGCCTTATGCTTAACAAGCCAGTCCATTCCCAGAATGATGTCAAATTCTCCGAACGACAACTCCATTAGATCGCCAGGAAAGATCCTACCTTGAGTTTCTAAGGGTACATCCTTATACAGCTTGTCTACCCTAACCGATTGACCTAAGGGACTTAGCACAGATACCCCACTCACTACCTCCTTAGAATGCACTCCCAAAGACCCAGATATGGCACACGCAACATAAGAATGAGTAGATCCAATATCCACCAAGGCGGTATACAGCATATTAGAAACTAAAAATGTACCAGTTATGACATCAGGTGCGTCGCCCTCCTCTCGACGACGAGCTGCATATACCAACGCTAGCTGTCAAGCCTCAGCATTTCCGACTCCCCTGCCAGGCGCTCCTCGACCTCGACCATTTCCATTCCCAATTCTGCCCCTACCTTGTCCACGTCATCTCGGTGGTTGTGGTCCACCTCTCATGGGTTGAACAACCCTCTGTACAGCAACCTGAGCCTGATCAGCTCTCTGTGGACAGTCCTTAACTCTGTGCTCCATAGATCCGCATCGGAAACAAGCACCAGAACATTTCCTACACTCACCCAGGTGTACCTTACCACAGTCCCCACAGATTGGCGGTTTAACCACATTCATCAGAACGGCTCGAACTGGCTCTTCCACTCTCGCCCTTTTGGCATTCTTGTTTGCTCCACCCGAAGGTCCAGAATCCCTCCGGAAATGGTTCCGATCTTTCTCATGGTTTTGCCTCTCAGTACGCTTTACCTCCTCAGCGATCTTAGATTTTTCCACCAGAATCGCGAAGTCACGCTCCCTCTGCGGAGCAATCAGCACCTTAAGGTCATCTCTGAGTCCATCCTCAAAGCGAACGCTACGCTCATACTCCGTAGCAACTATTCCCACAGCATACCTACTCAGCCTCAGAAATTCAGCCTCGTACTCAGCAACAGTTTTTCCTCCTTGGACCAGATTCAGGAATTCTTTCCTACGGGCGTCCACATAACTTGCCCCGACGTACTTTCCTTTAAAGGTTGTCTTAAACAGCTCCCAAGTAACCCTATCAGCTGGGGTTCCATCCCTCACAGTGAGCCACCACTGATAAGCCTCATCTCGCAGCAACGATACGGCCCCCTTTAGCTTCTACTCCACAGAACAGTCCAAGTCATCCATAATTCGTTCCGTGGCCTCCAACCAATATTCCGCCACATTCAGTGCTACACCAGATACGCCCCTAAAGATCTCCACTCCATTAGCCCGGAGTCGTTCAGAAATCGACCCTCGAATTCCATTGCCCGAACTTGACCCGGCAACCCTTTCCAGAACTCGAAGCATTGCATGCGACAGGGCGTCATCCCCGACACACTGATCATGAGATTCCACTTCTGTTGCCGAAGGTACCGGTGCTTCTGCCGCTAGCATATGTCCTGAAGACGAAGATCCCGCTCGAGCTCTTCCTCGGCCTCTACCTCGAGCTGCTCGCGTACTCATATCGTATAATATGATTACGAATTTTATGCATTAATTTTAGCATTCCAGTGATTATTACAGATGTTTTATGATTCAAATAGTAATTCAGAGATGGTTTTCGTAGAATCGACGTCTAACTACAGTTTCAGTCTATTAGCAAGCTTTTCTAGGGTTTCAGTAGCATCCTATCTAGAGTATTCTAGTAAAGTTTCAGTACAGACAGATAATTCAGAATATATTCAGAAAAATTCAGAATACTTACAGGCTTGGGCTGGAGATTCGGAATGCCACCTTCAAAAGTCCAGTTTTAAAAACTGATTTATTTTTTTTTGAAAATCTTTATTTTTGTAAACCCATTCCACAGCCAAGTTGTTGCAACTTGGCTCTGATACCACTAAATGTAACACCCCAAACCCGGCCTAGACGTTATGACCGGATCCGGTGTGCCACATCGATGCGTTCAAAACATTCTGTTTTACTTAGTTTGGAAAACTTAGTTGGGGTTGTAAAAGATACTTTTTAAAGCAGGTTAAGGTGAATAGAAGCTGTGCACCAGGTAGGAAACCAGGAAGAAGAGGAGGTGAGTCCGTCGGACTGCTTAAGTACCAAGCTCCCTTCGGATCCAATCCTAGACATGCACACCACCATTGCCACACCTTAACGACTCGTATAATTTTGAGAAAACCGTCTGGTTATGTCTATCTTAAGAAAATGATTAAGTTTGAAAACGTTTGCTTAGCGGAAGTCTTACTTGTAATCGTGTTATTTTGAAGTCCCTTAATGTTTTTGAAAATGCGTCCTAAAGCTAACCCATTTTCCTTAGTCATCATAGTTTTTTTCATCATAGTAAAATAATATAATAAAAGTAAAACAAAACCATAAAAATAATTAAAAGGCCTTATTACACTTAAAACCCAAAACCATAGATGAAATTAAAGGACGTCCAATTCACCAGAAAGAAACCAGGTTCGTAGAAACATGTGGCCAGTCCAAATCCCTCACAGCTCCAAGCCCACTATGGTTGAGGATTACCTGCAAGAATGAAAATAAGGGGTGAGTTTTGGAAAACTCAGTGTGTAATTCAACCCAACCATAGCCTAAGTCAGTTCAAACCACAGAGACAGAATAAGTTGGCCTCAGCCCAGAACAGATATCAGAATAAAGCCCATAGGCCCAGAACAGATCAGAACAGATATATCATGCTTATACAGAAACCCAACCATATCCAACCATGTGCACCCCCATACCATCCTTTCACCATGTGGGAGACTACTCGACCCACCCAACCGCTACACGCCACAGAAATATGCAGCATGACTACCAGATACAGAGAATGTGACAGAGTCACCAGATACAGATATTTTGTGGCAGTGCCACCAGAACAGATAATTTGTGGCAGGGCCACCAGAACAGATAATTTGTGGCATAGCCACTAGGACGCTTCCTCCATAATATAACCCATGTCCCCATGCGACAGATATACATTCATGGCATACATCATACAGATTTAATTCATCATGCTTTTCAGACAAAATTAACCCTAGGGGTATAAAGGTCATTTTGCATACATAGGGGTATTCTAGTAAATCTAACTATTTCTAAGGTTTTCATGCATATCGTAGCTATTACGTTTAGCCAAAAACACTTACCGAGCGTTCTTACCGAATTGGGCCTGTTGGCCCATTAACCCAGTTTTGGCCCTTTAAGCCCAAAATATCACAACGCACGAAATCGCGCGTACTGTAGTTTTATCACTTTCGATTACCAGTAATAATTACCCATACGTCTCACGAGCATTCACACACTCGCAAGCGCCCAAAATACCAGTTTTTCAGTATTTCAGCTTTTCGGCTTTTGCCGATCTAGCCTATGAAAGGGTGTCAGTTACACACCTGATTTGTGACGACTTGCTGACAAGATCCACGCAAGAACTTCCTATAATTACGTTGCTACAATTCTTAGATTGCAAATCACAACACTAATCTCCATAATTACTTACCCATATTCGACTCTGTCCCTAAAAGCCTTTAAAACTTTACCTTCTTGCTGAAATCCGATGGCTAGATCCAAGTCTGATCGCTCCAAAGATCCAAGCCTTCGATCCAACCCTTGAGAAGACACTAGTCATCAAAATAAATCATCGGTTAAAGACCCTTTATGCCCTATGCCCAAATCGATAGCCTCCCTCAATTTTAGGGACTTCGGCTTTTCCTAACTTGAAAAATAAGACTAGATTTGGAGTGATGAGCACTTACCACTTATTCCTTCCTGCTTTCCACGTAGATCTGATGCAGATTCAACCTTTAAACGACGGTAAAACTTGAATCTAGAAGCTTTGAAGTTTCGGCTACAAGTTCCTAACTCTATAGTAGTTTCGGCTTTTCTAGGTGATTTAGAAAATAATGATTTGAGGCTATAACCCTGGGTAATGTTGTCGATAGATGCTAGGGGTTTAGAGGAGAGGAATGTTGGTCAAAAAGGAAAACATATTGAGGAATATGGCTTTGGAAAAACGGCACAAGAATATAGCTTTCGGGATTTTGAGATTTGAGGTTCGGCTTTAGTCTAAGAAAATTAATGGAGGAAAGTGATGTAGGGTAGGGTGGAGATGGACAAGAGGTTTGAAAGGTTCGGCTATGGAGGAAGAGAATAAGAAGAAAGCAAAAATGGCTAAAGGGAGAAGGTGAGAAAAGCAGCAAACGACACAACTCCCTCCCTATTGCCGAATTTATATTGACACTTTAACCTAGCCGAATTTACCCCCTAAAGAAACCCTTGGCCGGCCACCTCTTGCTCCTCAAGAGTCCAAAATTCGGCCAACACAGCTCACCCCAATCAGCTCCTAGATTTCCTCCCTTATCTCTATCCTTATTCAATCCCCTTACCCTCTTAAACTCTTCCTGATAGACTTTTATTTCAGTTCCATCACTTCCTTTTCCTGTACATAAAAATTAATCACTTAATTTGCTGTCATTGTGACTTGAACCTGGGTCCTCCCCAAGCTTCCACACGCCACTACATCCTTCCCAGTGGCGTCACACGCCACTTTACCACTTGCTTCCTTGTGATCCATTTTCACAAATAATTCCTAAAAGCCCAATTTATCAGAACCCCTTTCTCTTATAGAATTAAATTTAATTAAAAATACCGGGTTTTATCCTAAGCTTGGGCCTTCTAGAGGCCTACCAACATGATTAATCCTACACATAACAAACAGAACACATAATTTTGAATTTTACAACTTTTACAGAATTCTCGAAAATTGGGGCGTTACATCCATAATGAACTCGGACCTCTCAACGAGCTCAGATGTTACATGAATCGCATCCACCATGAACTCGGACTTCTCAACGAGCTCGGATGCCACATATCTCACGAACCCGGACCACTCAATGAGTTCAGACTTCTTAGTTCCTAGTGACATGTCACTTGTATCCTAAACTATTCCTAAGGTTCAAACGGGATTTTTTTCTCATTTACATATAGTATCTCCATTGTACTTGCTCGTAATGTCGTAAATCACGACCATAATAACATTCATGCTTTCATAACAATCAATAAGCACATAATTCATAATTATAATAAAGCATTTATCACATTATAATAAATCATTTAAAGCATCTACCATACCATATTATTTGCATATGTACTTACCTCGGTACAAAACGGTGGTAATCGAGCCTAGTCATCGTTTACTTTATTCTTTCCTCGTTCAAGTCCCGATTCACATTTTTCTTAATCTATAATGCCAAATTTAACTTATTTATTATTCACGTTATTCAAAAGGGTCCATAAATCATACTTTTGAAATTTTACATTTTGACCCTTAAACTTTCACATATTTATGATTTAGCCCATAGGCTCGTAAAATGAAATGCATGCATTTTCTTGATTACCCAAGCTTGGTAGAACCTTTTCTATGCTCATATCAGCCTATATTTTCTTTTATTCCACATTATTATTACTCACTTTTTCACTTTTACAAACAAGCCCTTCATTTAGGTGTTTTCACTAAAAATCACCTAATAAAAGATGTTCATCATGCATCAAGCATTCATATTCCTCCATTAATCATTTAAATACAAGCATTCCACGCATGGGTCAATTTTCATACATGAAACCTAGCTCAAACTATAGCTAGAAATTGGTAGATCATGTTACCGGGACTTCAAAAATACAAACAACATTAAAAACGTGGCTAGGGAACACTTACTACTAAGCTTGGAAATGTTGAACAAAACCCTAGCTATGGTGTTTTGTGATTTTCGACAGCCAAGGAGGAAGATGGACACATTTTTGGTTTGATTTTCCCTTTTTATTCTTTTAATTACCTACTGACCAAAATGCCCTTAGGGTTTCTCTTTCCAATTTTTTCTATCCATGTCCATTTTTGTCCAAAATTTTAGAAATTGGTCAAATTTCTAATTAGAACCTTCTAATTCATAATCTAATGCAATTTCATGCTTAGAATGCAAGTTTTGTGCTTTATTCAATTTGGTCCCTAAAATGCAATTAGACATTTTATGCATAGAATTTCTTCATGAAACTTTCACACAACATGCATTCATAACATAAACCTCATAATAATCATAAAATAATTATTTCTATCTCGGATTTGTGGTCTCAAAACCACTGTTCTAACTAGGCCCTAATTCGGGATGTTTCAATAACAATCACCACATCTCAATTTACATCAATATTTATCATGAATTCATTTTTCAAAACACATGGCAACATCAACCATCTCAATATATATATTCAATTTCCTACTTATATAAACATACACATTTTTCATATAATTAAATTTAGTTCTCATGAACATCAATCAATTTAAGTCATTCCTAAAACATTTCATTATCACAAACTGTCTCACCTTATGTTCTTACCATACACAAACAAGTCAATATGCAACAATTTACAAAGTTGTTTAGATTAAAAACTACAAGCTGTAGCCTCCAGCTATTTGTCGATAAATTTCTCTTTTCCTTACTTGCATCACAATACACTATTTTTCCATCCTAAATAGTTTACTCCTTTATCACGAAAATCAACAGTTTAGTCCTTCATACCATTAATCTATTGCCACCTGGTCAATATCTAATTTACATATAAATATTTCATATTTTTCGATTTCATCCTTTTGATATCAAAACAATATATAATAACAATTCGATTATAAAATAAAACAATATAACAAAAATATATCTTCAATTAATAAAGTAAGTACTAGATGAACTTACCTAATTGGGTTAGCAAACAAATTGAAGCTTTAGGGATTAATCGTCAATTTTGGCTTTTTTGTGATTATCTTCTGATTAGCTTAAATCTCAATCAATCGAACGGTTAAAGCTTGAAAGCTCAACACCTATTTCTTTCTTTAAGCTATGACCATGGGAAAATGATGAAGAGAAAATGAATTGGCTTTCTCTCTTTCTTCCCACTAATATGTTTGTTTTATTATTTTTTTAAACATATAATAATCATTATATTAATAATATTTTAACACATAAAAACTTTAAAATAAGACACTAACCGTCCATTACCTAAATAAAGTGATCTAATTATCCCTTAGACCATTGAACAAAATTTTAATTAAGCCATTTTAGCTAATAAAAATCATAGTAATCAACTTTTACAATTATTACGATTTAACCATTTTTCCTTAATTAACAATCCAAACAATAAATTTCTGAATCAAATTTCAATTTACCTACATAAAAAATCCGTAAATATTTAATAATAATATTTACATACTTAATTTACAGAAATGAGGTCCCGGTACCTCATTTTCCAAAACCACTTGACTTTTAGCTAATTGTCTAATTATGAAAACTTACTAGATCAAAATTTAATAAAACACTATAATCAACTTGTAAATATTAATAAATAATATTTACGAACTTGATCATTGGAGAACGGGGTTCCAAAACCACCATTTTTGGCACCATTGGAAACTAAGCCGTTACACTAAATTTTCCCAAATTACATACCATTACGATAGTTACTTAATAAGTGTTAATCCACGACCTTGTTATAAGTGTGTTACCACAATAGGATATCATTAATTTGTTCTCTTAGTATGATCATATTTTATCTCATGATAACCATTACATCTTCCTTCATGAAAAGTCAATTACTATGAACTAGCAATCAAGTCGTTTATCACAAAGACAAATGACCCGTGGTCATGTTTACTTTTCGTCTATCATGTGAAGCCAATGAGAGAATATCGTTTACCCATTAGTTGGTCTATGAATTCCACTATTGTAAATGATGATACATGCTGTAGAAGTCGTATGCCTAACGCATCAACTTTCGATTCCTTATCTATTTGAGCTCATGCTTTTACTTACATCAAAATATACGAGCCACCTATATAAGTCCGTCATCCGCTCAGGATTAAGGTGTGTCACACTATGAATGTCACAAGTGAATAAATCCATAAATGGATGCTTGAGTCTTGTTCAATGAAGTGTCAGTCTAGTTAATCACATCTACGTCTCTATCTTCTATCTTCTATCTTCTAGGAGTCATTCACTTTGATGCTCAAGAAAAAGTGCCTTCCCAATTGGAGTTGATAGACAACTTATTAGTCTTTCAATTGATTTTCTCATTTTTTATTAAGCCGAGGTCATGTTTAAGATTCATCTACTAATACAAGTTGTCTTTTCGTATAACGATCTGACCACGTAATACTACTTAGTATTAGTTAAATGTTAGATAACTAGTGAGCCAAATTTTGCTTCCATTTTGCTTTGCCTACAAAAATATCAAAGACAATATACAAAGGGTATTAATGTAATTAATGGATATTTTATTAAACCAATTTGTTCAAAAAATATAAGTATACTTAGACGAAAATACTACACTAAGGGAATTAGATCCCAATAATAGGAACCTAATTGAATTAAATGAAAGCTATTGAAAAATTATGCTAAAGATTGGAAGCTTGAGGTCCCTAGTGCATATATATATTCAAATTTATATTCAATCAGAAGAATTGAAAGATATGAAGCTTTTCGATATTAGGGTTTAGAGGGACGAAAATGAATAGATTGCATTTTATGATTTTTTTAATATATTTCTATGTTTTTTGTGAAACTAATATCACGTCCATAATCGGATTTATCATACATACTTAAGAGGATTCCAGGATGTTGATAGATAAGGAAAATGTAACACCCTAAAAATATCAATGTCACCAATAGTACTATAGCAAAAGATAAATAGCAAAATTTCCCTAAAAACAAGAGTTTATTAATTGAATAATGATAGTAAAGTCAAAATTCAACATTGGAAACGAAAGTATGACTTTTAGTAAAGATTAAACTGAAAATTTGTGAAAGTGTAACACCTCAAACTCAGCCTAGACGTTATGATCACGTTTGGAGATACATTAGCTCATTAAAGAACTTTTGATCTTGTCTAATTCAATGTGTGTTTCAAAAGTATAAATTTTGGCAAAACTCTTACATATATTTAGAAAAATCTTATGTTCAAAACACTTATTTTATACTAAAATCACTTAATCACTTAATTAGTTTTGTAGTGAAAATTTCAGAGTTTTAATTTTGAAAATCAAGTGCTAATTTGGTAAATCGTATGATTTTGCAGTTTTATTGTAAAAATACCAAAAATCGAAAAATAAAACAAAAACCAAAACCAAGTCCAAAAATACCCTCACAGTCCAAAAAGTCCACAAAAGTTAAGAAAAATGTAGATCATGTTATTTAATTAACTGAGAAACAATTTGAGCTCCCAAACATCGTCCGATCCTAAACTCAATAATTACCTGAAAAGTTAGAGTTAAAGAAAAGAAGTGAGCTATAAAGCTTAGGGTATAACTAAACTCAAACAAAGAACACAAATAATACATTATACAAATCAGAGTATCACAGAGAATTTCATAACAATCAATTGAACAGAACTAAGAATGCATGATTATGTCAATGCAGTATTTTTCAGAAAAACATAATGCATATGTTTCAAAAAAATTCCTACCCAACTCCGTTACATGCCAAAATTGAGTTCCCCAGAACTCGTCCAACCAAAACATACCAACAGATAATTGTGCTAAATGCCACCAGTGTAACACCCCTAACCCGTATCTGTCACCTGAATAGGGTTATGGGAATGCTATAGCAAGTTAACATAAATAAACAAGTAAAATCATGATCATTTCAATATAATTTCCCAAATACCATAAAGTAATTAAATTAAAATAATATCTTATAATTACGAGGCTTAAATCGAGCTTTAGGGACAAAAAATTAATCTTAAAACCCTCAGGGACTAATTTGAAATAAATTAGGAAATTTAGGGAAAATATGAAAATTTTAAAAAATAGAGGACACGCAACCGTGTGGCCAGGCAGTGTAACTTTTGAATTTGAGACACGCGGCCGTGTCCCAGCCCATGTCTTTGCCCGTGTGCTATACCGTGTAACTTTCTGACTTGTGACACATGACCATGTCGCAAGCCGTGTGCTAGGCCATGTAACACATTGACTTAATACACACGACCGTGTGGTAGCCCGTGTCCCAGGACTTGTGCACCTAAATGAACCTTTAACATCAAGTTTACCATTTCAAGATTTCTTAGACCCTAAGCAATCCATTTGCCAGCCATTTAACCCATTCAAAATGCCATTAAACATGCTTAAAACATGTTAATTCAACCATCTTAAGTGCCAATCCAATGTACTCTCATTTGTACCACAAGTATACACACTTATACAATAATCTAAATCATCATTCAAACATGCCAATTCACACAACTTAACTGCTAACCATTATGCCTATCATAGGCACCTTAAATCACAACAATTCAAAAGAAACCTTTTAGTCATTCATTTACTACAAGTTAAAATCAAAACCATCTTCCACCATTCATAATTCATAACAAGTCATTAACTAGACATTTACCAAATAAACATCAAGATCATTATAGTGATGTTCATGTTATCAACATGCACTTAGGCTCACTTTTTATATATTTACATACTAAAACAAAAATAATGACAAAACAAGCCTATTACATGCCATATAATCCAAAAAAAAGGTTCAAAAACTATCGAAAACAGATGGATAGTGTGACTTGAGTGCTGATCCAATCGTCCAACCTTATAAAGTATCTACAAGAAACAAAAATTAACACAACAAAAATTAACACAAGTAAGCTTATTGAAGCTTAGTAAGTTCGTCGTACAGAACTGATGAATCTTACTAAAGTTAATATAACAATTCTATAAAAAAAGAATTCAACAACAAGTGTTTCCCGTCATCCACAATATTAAATTGGTGAATTACATAATTCAATTCAAAGCTAAAATAATAATCTCTGGGAAAAACATATATGTCCTCAACCGGTTAATTCAATATGTCAAATACATGTCATGCCTTTGAAAACCATTAAATAAGTTATAATACAACAATTTACGACATGATGAATGACTTACAGCTACGAGTACACAAGTAAACCAATTGAAACACGACAATCGCTCATAAGAATGAATCCACCTGATAATACTCCAAACACTCATAAAAGCTAATCCAATTGATAACATGGCACGACACAAAGTGCCTAGCTATAGGCTATACATCCGCCCTCATAACACGTTAGATCAAGGGAGTGTAACACGAGGGTCCGTAATATATGTTGGACCTCGGTATACTCAGGAATATATATAGCACACTGCATCAATCTCCACTCCAATCCCACATAACATGCCGTCATTCAGTTGTACTCTATCTTGTGTTCATCCGGCCCAAGTACCGAAATTCAATAACATTTTTCCAACAACTTTATATCATTAATTAAAAAATTAATGTAAACTATTTCATACCATATCATCATACAATTCATATTAATATTAAATTATAAACTGAACGAACTTACTTGGACTAAATTGTAATAGTTGGAAAAGTTTAGGGACTATTCTGCTTTTTTCCTTTCCACGTAAATATACAAGGTCTTGATCTAAAACGTAAAATTTTCCCATTATTAGCTTATATTTATATGTCAATTTAATTCTTCATTTCATACCGTTTTATTTTTTTGAAATTACACAGTTGCCCCTAACTTTTACAACTTTTACAATTTAGTCCCTTAACCCGAAAATCATCAAATAAACCATTTTCTCAAGTCAAAATTTACAGTTGAATATTCAAGGCTTCTAAACAGTCCACAAAACACCTCTTATTCACAAATAAACCATGTGATTTTAACATTTCTAACAATTTAATCCTTTAATCAAAAACTAACTTAAATCACTATACAAAACAACCAAAAATCACAATCAAAGTGTCAAACAAATAATTATCATAAAAAAAAACCAAGATTCATCAATGGAATGTAACACCCCTAGCCCGTGTCCATCGTCGGACTAAGGTTAAGAAGTATTACTGAATATATCACAGTTCTTACTAACATGCATTACATTTTATAATTCAATTTTTATTATTTCATATCAATGCTCAGAATAATATTACCTAATGTCAAATCTTAAATTTCATATCATTCATATGATATCATAGTTAAAACATAAGTCAGCATATATTAAGAACATATTATATGTATAAAACATTATAAATCATCCACTTCTTTAATGATATTCGAATGCCTAAGAAAAAAGAAAAACAAACATTTCATTTCACATTTGTGCACGAGCATATATGTATATATAGTCATTTAAGTTATTTCATATGGTATTATCAAACAACATATGCGGCTTTAACAATTTCATTTTCTTTAAAAAATGAAAATCAAAGATATTTCATACAACAATATAAACTTTATACATGTTTATCTAAATCAAAATTTGAGTCATTATCGAGCATTGACAACTAAACATAATAAGCCCCATCCAAACATATCAACAACTATTTTTACTCCATTCAAATCAAGTTAATATATTCAACACCATTTATTTCTATATATATATCATAGGATATGATATAAATATATATATCAATCCATTTATCAAATGCACTATACAATTATACAGGTAAATGCCGAAATACAAGTTGGTTGTAACTACCTCCTATATATTATCATTTTTACAACCAAAATTACTAATACATTATTATAACATTTTTTTTATACTTACTCATATTATAAATCATACTACACAAAAAATAAGACATTAACCCCCAAATAGGCATTTAATCAAAATACGAATCTCACATGTCATGTAATAACCACATCAAACAAAATTATATCATGTTCGAGTTTAACTAAACAACCTGTAATACCAAGTCACATATAATACATTGACCAAATACAACCACCACATTTATATATACTTTATCCTATACATACCTTAACCGAATCAACCATATATATAAATTAATCCAAAATCATTAACCATTCCTAAAACATAAAACTCCTTCCACGAACACCATTCATGCATAGCACATAATACTATAACCAAAACGAATTTTAACCACAACCAAGCAAAACAGAATTCAAGATATCGGTTAAGCCATTTTCGCATGGCCTTTATACAAAACTAAGGTTCATCATTTAAAACATATTCCAACCTATACATGCCATAGTATGAGTTTAACTTATAAAGGTACCGAAATGATTGGATAGTGTGATGATCTTGCTGACGACCCTACGAGCTTGTAACTTGATTTAAAATATATAAAACAGAAACACATATAAACACAAAGTAAGCTTTTGATAGCTTAATAAGTCATAAGAAAATATACAACACAATAACAATATCAATTGGATTAAACCAAGACAAGTTATAATATTATGACACAATTTAAATCCAAGCATATAAAGTTCATATTACATATATATTCGTTCTTAAATATCACTTAGGCCAAATGCTCTTATAACCAAATTATCATTATTACCATTTAACTTCCACAACCAAATAATCATTACAAACCTAGTTCACATATCATAAAAACATAAGTTCATGTGCCACAACATAGTTTCATATACACATATTAAATAAGTGGTCGAATATACAAAACCACACATACATATAATTAAACTCATTCAATATTTTTCACAAGGTCAAATATACTTACGACATTTTAAATAGTAACAAGCTAATTCATACCTATTTATTTAGCTCGTTTACACACTCAAACATAACTTATCTTTGCCCAATGAACCATTCAGAATTGGGTAGGACACTCGGATAATCACACATATATCATACAATGCCAATGTCCCAGATGTGGTCTAACATGTAATCACATATCGATGCCACTATCCCAGACATCTTACTCACACACATATATCAGAATCACATGTCGATGCTATGGTCTTACTCGCACACATATATCAGAATTCTATGTCATGACATATTTATCCTAACTATTCCAAAGGTTCATACGGGGCTTTCGGACGTCGTAACTCGGTTGAAACGAATGCTTGAACATGGTTACCAAGCCTATACACATTTGGCAATAACAAGTATAAATTAATACATTACTTACCAGCATATATAATTAGCATTTAACTACAACTAGGCATGTCTATTTGCTTATAAACTTACCTCGAACGATACAGAACGGAACAAGGCAGCTAGTCGACAACTTTCGTTTCCCCCCGATCCAAATTCGATTTCTTTGGTTCTTAATCTAAACATATTCAAATTAAGCTCGTTCAAATATATTTTCTTTCAATTTAGTCCAAAAACATATAAATGGGCAAATTACCATTTTACTGTTGACATTTACACTTTTTTACAATTTAGTCCCTATTGCACAAAACACAAAATATGCAAAATTTCCTTATACCCATGTTTGGCCAAATATTCCTAGTGTTCATTCAAGTCCATATGTTTCATTTATTTCACATTTTAGTCCCTTAAATTATTATTTTTGTAATTTAGTCCTAATTACTCAAAATCATCAAAAACTCCAATACAAAACATGTTAATATAAAACATATCTTTCATTTTTCATCATCAAACAACAAAAATCACAAACTCTCATCAATGGCATAACCCAAAATATTCATCAAAATCAAAAATTAAAGCATGGGTCTTGAAGATTACTCAGCAACGATCTCAAAAACGTAAAATGAACCTTGAATTAAGCTCAACAATGACTGAATACCTAGCTTCATATTGTTTTCTTTGTTCTTTTATTTCAGCAATGTAAAGGAAATATGAATTTGGTTTTATTATTTTATGTTTTATGATATAATATAACTTAAGATTTGATTTACCTATTTACCATTTATAATAAAATAACTAAATCACATTTAACAAGGATTCAATCGTCCATTACCTACCCAAATGGGTTATTTACAACATAAAAGCTCCTACTTAGAAAGCCATTAACAATTCAACCCTTATGCTTTTAACTATCAAGTTTTCAATTCACGCGACTAAGTCCTTTTTACTTAATCGAACACTAAAATGATAAACTTAAATCATGAAAATTTCATAGATATAAATTCAAACATAATAAACACATAAAATAATTTTTAAATATTTTTCTAACTCAGATTCGTGGTCTCGAAACAACCATTCCGATTAGGGTCTAAATCGGGTTGTTACATGGAAACTTCTAAAATTTTTAATAGATTCAAAAACAAAAATGCAGGTTAGCTGGACCTAGTTGTAAAAATATTAAAAACATAAAAATTACAATAAACATGTATTAATTTAACACCCCACACCTACACCCTACGCCAGGACAAAATTTGAGGTGTTACCTAACTCGGTCACATACAAACACACGTTCTTAGTCATCAAAATTTAGTCAAATTTAAAACCTTTCCGGTTCTTTATCAAGAACTTCATAACAAAGGCCTACAAGGTTCCATCCGTCATTTAAAACCATTCTGGAATGGTTCGGATCTTCCCACAAACTCTGAAAAATATTACTAGATATAGGGGCACACGCCCATGTGGGAGGGGCAACACGGCCGTGTGACCAATTCGACATGGTCATGCTGTTGAACCATATGGCTCACACGGCCGGACCACATGCCCATGGGGCATACCGTGTGTCATACACGGCCTAGACACATGCCCGTGTGTCTACCTGTGTGGACAATGAGGCTATTTACCAAGCCTCTTTGCCACCCTACTTACACAACCTACACATTAGCAACCAAAACCAATACAAGGCTATCTCATGCAAGCAAATCAACCACAAAAATAACATTCCATGTGCATTTTACTCATATATGAAGATAACATCCTTGTATATAAATCAAAATGGATATTAGCCATAATTTGAGGCTTAGTACAAAGTGAGAGACTTATCCCAAGCCAACACTTTTTGCCAAATTAATAATAACCCAAAACACAAGCCTAATTCCCTATACATGCCATATTCAAAAATCTAAATCAAATTATACCAAATGCTTCGATTGATAGTGTGATCGATATCTCTAACTTCCGTTGATCCCTAAGGTAGATAGGCGGCTCTATAAGAAATGAAAAAGGAGAGGGAGTAAGCATAAAGCTTAGTAAATTGTACATAAATGAATATACAACATATCTTTACCATTCATCAACAAGCTCATAACATACAATTGCACATAAGCAAGACTTACTCATCAATATTCAGTACACATCGTATATCATAAAATGGGCTCATATTCTATATATATACCAAACAGGTACCTGTACCACTCACAACACAGTTATACTTTCCTCGTTAACTTGAAATCATAACTTTCACCGTTGAACCATTTGGAACACTATCAGATATTCATTAAGCCTCAAACATGGGGTAAGGTGCCGATGCCATGTCCCAGACATGGTCTTACATTGACACATCTCGTAGCTGATGCATGTCCCAGACATGTCTTACATTGACTTACATTTCGAGGCCGATGCATGTCCCAAACATGTCTTACACTAGCATTCATCTCAATGCCAATGCCATGTCCCAAACATGGTCTTACACTGGTTCTCATAATTTGGCCGATGCATGTCCCAAACATGTCTTACACTAGCTCACACAAGTGACCCAAACATCATGGCATGAATATCCGATTTATTTCCTATGGTTCAATTGGGAATTCTACTATCTCTATTTTCATCACATTTTCTCATTTTCACAATCAAGCAATTTATGCTATAATAATTTCAATACAATTTAAATACATATATTATTAATGTAGATGTTCTATTTACATGCAACTTACCTCGAATTACAAAATGTGGCGACTAGTCGATTTAGTCGATTTGCTTGGCTTTCCCCTAGTCTAGACTCGGATTCGGTATTTCTTGGTCTATAATAAAAAAAATGCACTTATTTGATCACTAAATAAAATCAAGCAATCGAAATTTCATATCTTTGGTAAAATAACCATTTTTCCCTTAGACTTTGGCAAAATGACCATTTTACCCCTAGGCTCAGAAATCAATTTTTATGGAATTTCTTCATATATTAAGCCTAGCCGAACCCTTTTTACTCTTACAGCAACTTGTAATTCTCACTATTTCACATAGTTAACATATATTTTACAACTTATGCAATATAGTCCTTTTTAGGTGTTTTCATGTTAAAACCTTTCACAAAAGTTATTCATAACACACCGAAGACTTATTTTCTTCCATAAAAACTCAACAAAATTACAAATCCTTTCATGGAAAAACCCTACACTCTTGATCATTTTGCAAAATAGTACCCTCATTTGAAAGCTCATGCTTCAAGGGTCTCAAAAGTACAAAAATATTTAAGAAAAGCCATTAAAATCACTTACTTGCGAAGGCTTAAAGTTGCTAAAATTTTCAAGCTTTCAAAACTCTTCTCTTGGCTGATATTTTTGGTTAAGAAGAAAGAATAGGTGAAAAAATGATGAAAGCTAGGCACTTAGGGTATTATTTTATCACCTAATATGTCATCAATTACCTAACACTTTGACCATTTACTCTTCTTTGTCTCATGCTCGGCCAAGCTCTTTTAAAAGGGTGTAATTTCCCTTTAAAGACCCCAAATTTTATTCTCTAGTTATTAGACACTTTTAGCTATCAAATTAGGACTTTTGTACTTTATGCGATTTAGTCCTTTTTCGCAATTAAGCTCACAAACGCTAAAATTACTTCACCAAATTTTTCATGCACTCTTAAAAATATGCTATAATATCAAAATAATAATAAAATATTTCTCTGACTTCAAATTTGTGGTCTCGAGACCACTATTACGACTAAGCCCTAAATTGAGTTGTTGCATTTCTCCCCTTTAGGGATTTTCATCCCCAAAAATCTTACCAGCGAATAAGTTTGGGTACTGATCTCTCATAGTCTCCTCGGATTCCCACTTGACTCCATCTCTAGTGCGATACTCTTATTTCTTAACTGTTTGGCTTCCCGAGCCAATATTTTGACCGGCTTTTTGCCATAAGTCATGTTTGGAAGAATCTCAACCTCTGTTGGCACAATCACATGCAAAGGGTCTGATCTATATCGGCATAGCATGGACACATGAAATACGTCGTGAATCTTTTCCAACTCTGGTGGCAAAGCCAATCGATAGGCAACCGGTCCTACTCTCTCGATAACCTCATAAGGTCCTATGAAGCGAGGACTCAACTTGCCTGTTCTACCAAATCTGAGGACTTTCCTCCAAGAGGATAATTTCAAAAATACCTTATTGCCGACTTGAAACTCAATTTCCTTTCGCTTCAAATCCGTGTTGGATTTCTGTCTATCTGATGCGGCCTTCAAGAAGTCACGAATCACTTTTACTTTCTCTTCAGTCTCTTTGATTAAATCGACCTCGTGAATTTGACTCTCTCTGAGCTTAGTCCAATATAAGGGCGTTTGACACTTTCGCCTAGAGAAAGCCTCACAAGGCGCCATTTTCAGACTTGTCTGATAACTGTTGTTGTAGGCGAATTCAACCAATGGCAAGTACCTTTCCCAACTACATTGAAACTTGAGAACACAACACCATAACATGTCTTCTAAAATCTGAATCACTCTTTCCGACTGGCCGTCGGTTTGCGAGTGAAACGCCGTGCTAAAACTCAACTTTGTTCCCAATGCCTCTTGTAATTTTTTCAAAACCTCGAGGTAAATCTCAGGTCCCTATCTAAAATAATCAATAAGTGCACCCCATGTAGTCTCACAATCTCAAAAATGTACAATTCAACCAATCTCTCAAGGAGTAGTTGGTACGTACTGGTATAAAATGTGCCAAATTTGTTAGCCTATCCACAACAACCCAAATAACATCCTTTCTCTTCGAGGTTACCGACAAACCCATTACAAAATCCATAGTTATCCGATCCCACTTCCACTCAAGGACCATGATGGACTGAAGTAGACCTGAAGGTACTTGGTGTTCAGCCTTCACTTGCTGACAAACAAGACACTTGGAAATGAACTCTGAAATATCTGTTTTCATCCCCGACCACTAATACATTTTTTTCAAGTCGTTGTACATTTTCATACTACCCGAGTGGCCGGACAAACACCCACTATGTGCCTCGTCTAAAATCTTCTGAAAAAACTCGTTGTTCTTGGGTACACAAATTCTATCTTTGAACATCAAACACCCATCGACACCAACACAAAACTTGGATTTACTTTCCGTCTCACACTGAGCCATCTTAGCTTACAACTCATTATCACCTTCCTGAGCTTCACGGACCTCTTGTAGAAATGTCGGTCTAGCTCTCAACTCTGATAGGACCGAACCATTGCTAGACATAGACAACTGAGTATTCATGGCTCTTAAACCGAACAATGACTTTCTACTCAAAGCGTCAGCGACTACCTTTGCCTTTCCCGGATGGTAGTCAATAATCAACTCATAATCCTTTATTACCTCTAACCATCGTTGTTGCTGCAAATTTAACTCCTTTTGAGTCATCAAGTACTTAAGACCCTTGTGATCGGTGAATACTCGGCCTTTCTCTCCATACAAATGGTGCCTCCAAATCTTCAATGCAAACACGATGGCAGTCAACTCTAAATCATGCGTCGGGTAATTTTTCTCATGTGGCTTTAGTTGTCTTAAGGCATAGGCTATAACCTTGCCTTCTTGCATAAGCACACACCCCAAACCATTCAATGAGGCATCACTATATATCACAAATTCCTTACCCGACTCTGGTTGCACTAACACTAGGGCTTCGATCAATAAAGCTTTTAATTGCTCGAAACTCTGTTGGCACTTTTCTGTCCATTCAAACTTAACCTCTTTTTACAGCAGTCTTGTCATCGGGGTAGCTATCATAGAGAATCTGTTTACAAACCGCCTATAGTATTCGGCCAAACCCAAAAAAGGTTCAGACCTTTGTCACATTCTTTGGCGGTTTCCATTCAACAATAGCTGAGATTTTGCTTGGGTCAACTCTAATCCCGTCACCCGACACAATGTGTCCTAAAAATCCAACCTCTTTAAGCCAGAATTCGCTCTTACTGAACTTGGCGTACAATTGTTTGTCTTTCAGGGTCTGTAATACAGTCCTCAAATGCTTTGCGTGCTGAGTCTCATCATGCCAGTAAATTAGTATGTCGTCGATAAAGACCACCGCGAACTTATCCAAATACGATCGAAAAATACTGTTCATCAAATCCATAAACACCGCTGGGGCATTAGTCAAACCAAAGGGCATGACGAGGAACTCATAGTGCCCATATCTCGTCTGAAACGTAGTCTTCGGTACTCTTGCTCTTTAACCCTTAACTGATAATAGCCAGATCTCAAATCAATCTTGGAGAACACTGTGGCTCCTTTCAATTGATCAAACAAATCATCGATCCTTGGTAGAGGATACTTATTCTTTATCGTCATATTGTTCAGTTGGCGATAGTAAATACATACATCGAACTATCTTTCTTCTTCACAAATAACACTGGTGAGCCCCACGGTGAAAAACTAGGTCTCGCGAATCCTTTATCCATCAATTCTTGAAGCTGAGCCTTTAACTCCTTTAATTCGGTCAGAGCCATCCTATACAGAGTAATAGAAATGGGTGCCGTGCCCGGTATCAACTCGATTCCAAAATTGACTTCCCTCACTGGAGGCAGTTTGGGTAACTCTTCTGAAAACACATCTATAAACTCACAAAAGCGAGATAAGCCTCATATCCTTTCCTCAAATATTTCTCAGCAATCAACGACGATATTATCAGTGGAAAATTATTCGATTCATCTGGCCCAACTCGAAGAATATTCCCGCATTCACATTTTAGCTCAATAACTTTTCTCTCATAGTCCACTACAACACTATGAGAAGTCAACCAATCCATCCCAAGGATTACACTGAATTCATTAAATGACAACAACATCAAGTTGGCCGAAAAATAATGACCCCTAATTCTTAAAGGACAATTTCTACACACTTGGTCTACTAGCACATATCTACACAAGGGGCTGAACACTTTTATCACAAATTTTGTGGGCTCTACTAACATGTTCATACGGGATATTAATTCCATAAAAATATAAGAGTGGGTAGACCCTAGGTTAATTAAAGCAACAACAGATATTCCATGAATAAAAAAGGTACCCACGATCACGTCGAGAGATTCTGCCTCTTCACGGGCACAAATAGCGTAAGTCCTTGTAGATGCTCTACCCTCGGACCTCACTGCAGCATCTCTTGGTGTACCTCTATTGGTAGCCCCGCTTCTAGAGTACTTTTGTGGTCTACCCCTCAATAGAGCACTACTTGCCTTCACTTCTTACTTTTTCTCTCTCTTTTATTTTGGGACAATCTCGGATGACGTGGTCCAGTGACCTACATTTGAAGCACCCTCTCTCTTTACCTCGGCACTCGCCAAAATGGCGTCTACCACATTGCGAACATTTTGGCCTATTTTGCCGAGCACTGCCGACTCTCGCGATAGAAGTGGCCTGGGCTCTAGAGGCCGTGTTCTGCTAGTTCTTGTTCCTGTTCAAGAACCCCACTGAAGCATTCGATCGGGTATAGAATTTCTTAAATTTCTTAGATGAGGACTGATGTGATTTTCCCATTTGTCTTTTCCTTGAATCCCACGATTCAATAGCCACCTTTCTCCTCTCTTTAACCAATTCTTCTGCCTTGCATGCTCTCTCAAGGAGCACCACAAATTCTCTTAGCTCTAAAATGCCAACAAATAATCGGATATCCTTATTTAGACCGTCTTGAAACCTTTTACACATGGCGGCTTCTAAGGACATGCACTCTCGCGCGTATTTGCTGAGTTTCACAAACTCTCGTTCATACTCCATCACTATTCTACTACCTTACTTAACTCTAGAAATTCCTTCCTATTCTGATCTATAAACCTCTGGCTAATATACTTTTTTCAGAACTCTTCCTGAA
The DNA here is from genome assembly GCF_007990345.1 of Gossypium hirsutum. Lineage (NCBI taxonomy): Eukaryota > Viridiplantae > Streptophyta > Magnoliopsida > Malvales > Malvaceae > Gossypium > Gossypium hirsutum. The sequence goes on from NC_053431.1 coordinate 58,225,746, forward strand.
AGAATTCCCAAGTTACTCTCTCTTGGTACCGCACACACGAGACTGTTCCACCACTGGTAAGCTGAATCTCTCAAAAGCAATACTGTACACTTCATGCACTCCTCAGGCGTACGCGACAGTTTATCAAATACCCTGATGGTATTTTCTAACCAAAACTCTACTTTCTCTGGGTCGTCATCTATGTTAGCCCGGAATTCCTCAGCCCTTTACTTTCAAATCTTGTCTACTGGAGGCTTCTCTCTCCTAATCAAGTCCGTGCCTTGCAGAACTACTGAGGCATACTGAGGAATCAGAGGAGCTGGGGGAGGTGGAGTGTTCGGATTCGCACGAACAAACTCCGTCTACTAAGCATCCATCATTCGGAGATAGGCTTCTCTAGCCCCTCCACCTTGGCCCATAGTCACGGGCTCGGGCTCAGTCTCAGTTGGCGCGGTCCCTTTGGTGGGATTCGACGGATTACTCTCTACGTCATCCATCGTGGCTCTATCAGGATCCATTTACTATATGAAAATACAATTTATAATCGTTAGAAGTTGTCACACTATCAATATACAGTTATGGCATGTATAGCTAGACTTGTACTCTTGCTAGATTAGTCCTAGAACTGACTAAACCATAGCTCTGATACCATTAAATGTAACACCCCACACCCGTACCCTGCGCCAAGACGGAATACGAGGTGTTACCTAACTCAGTCACATACAAACACACGTTTCTTAGTCATCAAAATTTAGTCAAATTTAAAACATTTTCGATTCTTTATCAAGAACTTTATAACAAAGGCCTACGAGGTTCCATCCATCATTTAAAACCATTCAAGAATGATTCAGGTCTTCCCACAAACTTTGAAAAATATTACTAGATATAGGGGCACGCGCTTGTGTGGGAGGGGCAACACGCCTGTGTGACCAATTCGACATGGTCGTGCTGTTGGTCCATGTGGCTCACACGGCCTAGTCAATGAAGGGACACACCCGTGTATTCCACCAATATGGAAATAATTTTAAATGCACACTTACAGGGGTTTTCACACGGCCTGGCACACACCCGTGTCCTTCACACAGCCGTGACACGTCTGTGTCCTAGCCCGTGTGTAAAAACATGGACATTCTATTTCTGACGTTAGCATCCCCAAAATGTCACACGGCCAAGGCACACACCCTTGTGCTAGGCCGTGTCCATCACACAGCTCAGACACACGATCGTGTCTTTGCCCGTGTGTTTACTACCATGTATACTGACTTGAATTTTTTACGTCCAGGTGACACACGGTAGGACCACACGCCCATGGGGCATACCGTGTGTCACACACGGCCTAGACACATGCCCGTATGTCTATCCGTCTAGACAATGAGGCTATTTACCAAGCCTCTTTGCCACCCTCACTTACACAACCTACACCTTAGCAACCAAAACCAATACAAGGCTATCTCATGCAACGAAATCAACCACAATAAATAACATTCCATGTGCATTTTACTCATCTATGAAGATATCATCCTTGTATATAAATCAAAATGGATATTAGCCATAATTCGAGGCTTAGTACAAAATGAGAGATTTATCCCAAGCTAACATATTTGGCCAAATTAATAATAACCCAAAACAAAAGTCTAATTCCCTATACATGCCATATTCAAAAATATAAATCAAACTATACTGAATGCTTCGATTGATAGTGTGACCGATATCTCTGACTTCTGTTGATCCTTGAGCTAGATAGGCGGCACTATAAGAAAATGAAAAAGGAGAGGGAGTAAGCATGAAGCTTAGTAAGTTGTATATAAATGAATATACAACATATGTTTACCATTCATCAACAAGCTCATAACATACAATTGGGCATAAGCAAAACTTACTCATCAATATTCAGTACACATCATATATCATAAAATGGGCTCATATTCTATATATATACCAAACTGGTACCTGTACCACTCACAACTTAGTTATACTTTCCTCGTTAACTTGAAATCATAACTTTGACTGTTGGACCATTTGGAACACTATCAGATATTCATTAAGCCCCAAACATGGGGTAAGATGTCGGTGCCATGTCCCAGACATAGTCTTATACTGACACATCTTGTAGCCGATACATGTCCCAGACATGTCTTATACTGACTTACATTTCGAGGCCAATGAATGTCCCAATCATGTCTTACACTAGCACTCGTCTCAATGCCGATGCCATGTCCCAAACATGGTCTTACACTGGCTCTCTTAATGTGGCCAATGAATGTCCCAGACATGTCTTACACTAGTGTGACACAACTAACCCAAACGTCATGGCATGAATATCCGATTTATTTCCTAAGGTTCAGTTACGAATTCTACTATCTCTATTCTTATCACATTTTCTCATTTCCACAATCAGGCAATTTATGCTATAATAATTTCAATACAATTTAAATACATATATTATTAATGTAGATGTACTATTTACATGCAACTTACCTCGGATTACAAAATTTGGCGACTAGTAAATTTAGTCAATTTGTTTGGCTTTCCCCGGGTCTAGGTTAGGATTCGGTATTTCTTGATCTATAATAACAAAATGCACTTATTTAATCACTAAATAAAATCAAGCAATAAAAAATTCATATCTTTGATAAAATGACCATTTTACCTCCTAGGCCTGAAAATCATTTTTTATCGAATTTGTTCATATCTTAAGCCTAGCCGAACCCTTTTTACTCTTATAGCAACTCCAAATTCTCACTAGTTCACATACTTAACATCTATTTTACAACTTATTGAATATAGTCCTTTTTAGGTGTTTTCATGCTAACACCTTTCACAAAAGTTGTTCATAACACACCCAAGACTTATTTTCTTCCATAAAAACTCAGCAACATTACAAATCCTTTCATGGAAAAACCTTACACTCTTGATCATTTTGCAAAATAGTACTCTCTTTTGAAAGCTCATGCTTTAAGGGTCTCAAAAGTACAAAAATATTCAAGAAAAGCCATTAAAATCACTTACTTGTGAAGGCTTAAAGTTGTTGAAATTTTCAAGCTTTCAAAAATCTTATCTTGGCTAATATTTTTAGTTAAGAAGAAAGAATAAGTGAAAAAAAGATGAAGGCTAGGCACTTAGGGTATTATTTTATCACCTAATATGTCATCACTTACAACATTTTGACCATTTACTCTTCTTTGTCTCATGCTCAGACAAGCTCTTTTAAAAGGGTCTAATTGCTTAAAAGACCCCCAAATTTTATTCTCTAGTTATTAGACACTTTTAGCTATCAAATTAGGACTTTTGCACTTTATGCGATTTAGTCCTTTTTCGCAAGTAAGCTCACAAACGCTAAAATTACTTCACCAAATTTTTCATGCACTCTTAAAAACATGCTATAATATCAAAGTAATAACAAAATAATTTCTCTGACTTTGAATTTGTGGTCTCGAGACCACTATTCTGACTAGGCCCTAAATCGGGTTGTTACAATTAATTTCACTTACATGCATCCACCTAAAGCCACCAAAGCTTCAAGCTTTTGAAAGTGGAGGTTTCAGCCAACCAAGAAGAAAAATGAAGAAAATGTTGGTGAATTTTCGTTATGTTTTAAGTTAATTTCAACTTATTTACAAAATTGCCGTTAACTAATTTTTTTTCAATTTCCTTTCTTTAATTTTCACTCCAAAATCGTCCACTATCAAAAAATAAGGTCTAATTGTCTTATTGGCCCTCCCACATTTATTATTTAAACTATTAAATGATCTAAATGCAATAATTAATAAGTTTTGTAGCTTTTTGAATTTAGTCCTTTTTCTTTAACTAACAATCTAAACAGTAAAATTTCTTAACCAAAAATTAATACAACTCTAATGAATCCATAAATAATCTATAAATAATACTTACGAGCCAGAACAATGAAAATTTGGGGTCCCAAAACCATTGAAAAACAGGCTGTTGCAATCAGAGTTGCAGTTAAACTGCCAGATCAGATATATATGGTTTTGCCACTATATTGCAGTCAAGCTGCTTGAACAAAATTATGGTTAAGCCACCAGATAGTGTAGATCATTAAACTGCCAGAACTTCCTCCTTACCATATTAACACAACCCCATGCAATATGACATGACATGCATATACAAAATTAGAGTGGTAAGCATGTAATTTCATGCTTTGTAGAGTAGATATATCAGGTTACAAGTCACTCTATCAAAAAAAAGCCACAATGTCACATGCTATGGAATTGAAACAAAGACTAACTCATCATTAATTAGATATACCTAGCGAAATAATAAACATACAAACAGAACTCCCAGATTTACAAGTCGGATACGAATCATACACCACTGACATGCTTGCAAGTGTTACACATGCAATACTAAACTTCCAGATAACAAAAACAAAGTCACACATACTATACACGTCAAACTTTCAGAAGTCATATTAACGAGCAGAATATCAAATCTCATGTTTTACATTTTTATTTACACAATACCGGCCTTACAAAAGGCCTAAGTTTGATGTGCACATAAAAAATGACCCAAGGTAAATTTTCAAAAAATGGACCTACACGTCCGTGTGGCCTACATGACCCAATTGACCCAACCATTTGATTCACACAATCTGGCACACGATCGTGTGACACCGATAGTGGGTTTTCCATCATAACATCGTTTACTGTTTATCGAGTTTTCCATTACACACCTAATCAATTTCCTATGTAGATCAATGACAAGTATTCCAATACCTAAACCGATAATTCACATAGATCATTTAGCACCCAAATCTAAGTCACAACCCTTGCATTTTTAAAAATTAAAGCCTAAACCTATAGGCTCTCGACCTTAATCACCAAATCAAACACTTACCTAGAGAAACTATAATAACACATTTCTCTAATGTATTGAAATAGAGGTTTTGGGGCCACAAATCTAATGTATGAGTCCGTAAATATTATTATCTAATATTTATGAATAATATATGGTGTAATGATAAAATTTTATTCATTTATTTTTGGTTAAATGGAAGAACAATTAGGTTCAAGTGGTATGACCCTAAAGTCAAGTAGGTTTAGAAAATGAAGTATCGGGATCTCATTTCTATAAACTGAGTCATAAATATTTTTATAAATATTTACAGAGTGTTATTAAGATTGTATTAAATTTTCATTAAGAAATTTTAATGTTTAGATAATTAATTAAGCAAAAAGGACTAAATCGTAATAGTTGAAAAAGTCAATCGCTGTTAGTTTAAAGGTGTTAATTGATTAAAGAAACATAAGTGCATGGTATTAATGGATAAATTACCCATTCTTAAGATGGTGGACGGTTTAAGTTTTATTTTCTTTTAATTTTATATGTTTTAATGTTATTTTATTATTAAAACAAAGAAAAAAAGGTTAAAAATAAGAAACCATAATGTTTTCTTCTCTATTTGTTTTGTTCACCACCGAACCTCCATGGAAACATATTCAAGGTTTGGCCATGATTATATCCTTACATGGTAAGCTATTTTTTACACGTTTCTAATAATTTTTATGTTTTTGAGATCTTTGCAATTAGGTCTAACTAGCCCGTACCTTCATTTGTGAAACTGCTAAAGATTTTGAATGTTGCCATTGATGAAACTTTGTGATGAATTTAAAGTATTAGTTGTTATTTATAAGTATTTTGTTAAGTGATTTTTGATGAATTTATCGATTAGGAACTAAATTATTGAAATAGTAAAAGTATAAGGACATGATGTGAAATTGTTGCAAATATGGGCTTTCATGGAAGCTATTGGCATTTGGATGGTATGGGTTCTCAATAAAACTGGTTTATTTGCATGATTAGGACATAAGAGCTAAAGTAAATTAAAATGAAAAGTTGAGGGTAATTTTGTAAAAATGTCAAAAAGGACTAAATTGCATGAAATAAAGTAATTTTGCTATCTAAATTAATGAATTGAATGAAATTGTTAATTTAGATCAAGAACGACTGGAAAATTGAGGAAAAGAGTAAATTACAAAATAGTCCTTGTACTTAGTCATTGTTGCAAATTAGCCACGTAAGTTTGTATGATTAAATAATGTTTTAGTGTTATATTGATCTATATGATAATGTGTTATTTTCCTTGTATCTAAATGATGTAAATCCTGTAACAACCCTAACTCGTATCGATCACCGAAATAGGGTTACAAAGCATTACTAGAGATTATAATTCAAAACAATCAAAAAATTAAATCATATATTTCACAACATTAATCATAGCAAACTCCATTAATAACATACATATTACTCCTTATATGAGCGCTTGATGCCCTAAAAACACATTGAAAACAAATCGGGACTAAATCGGGAACATATAGAATATTTTTGGGAAAAGATGTAAATTTTCAAACTGAAGGGGTCACATGGCCATGTGGCCAGACCATGTAACTCACACGGTTGAGACCACGCTCGTGTCTCAGGCTGTGTGGACATTTGAAGTAGGGACACACAGCCGTGTCCTAGCCCGTGTCCGTGCTTGTGTAGCTCTCTGACTTAGGTCACATGCCCGTGTGCCAATTCGTGTGCTGGGCTGTATAACTGCCTGACTTGCAACCCTTAGTAAGCTACAGGGGACACACGGCCATGTTGCTTGGCCATGTGTCACTCACGACTGAGACACATGCCCGTGTCTCTGGCCGTGTGGACAAAAAATAGGCCATTTCCAACCCATTTTTCTCACCCATTCATGCATATACCTACAATCACTTTTGCACATATAAACAAGCTTCAATTTGCATTAAGACCATGCATAAACAAGCTATTCAAATATGGTACATAAGTATACAACCAATATTCCCAAAAGGCACCTCAATCACAACAATCAAACATGTATAACTAAATGCTTAGTTTAACCAAAACTTACCATTTTGTACACATATCAAATCCACACTCATATGTACTTAGTCTACCATTTAACATTTAGCATCGTAAGTCATAAATACCAACTACATTTGTTAATACCAAAATGACCATGTTTAGCTTCCACCATCTAAGCATCATAAAGACTATAAAATTATCCATTAAAAGGCCGCATACATATATCCACATATCACCCATTTCAATCATTCAAAATACCAAATTTACAAGCCAAAATATCTTGGCTAAAACATCAACCAAAAACACCTATACATGTGCATATTTATCCAATTATCAATTAACTTGTTTCCATGCCAAAACATAACATAATTGCTATATAATCACCAACCATATTAGATTCATGCCATATCTAGTTCAAAACCTTTCACAAGCATACCATATCTTGACTATGTTGAGGTCAATTCATCATATATCACTTTGACAATTCAAACATGCTTTAACACATTATCAAATTAACACATATCAAGAAGGCACCAGATGTACCAAGGTTACATCACTCAAAATGACATATACATGCCAAACTCATTACTAACATTCAACTATCATAAACTATAAGTCCACCTACCCATGCCATTATAACCTTAACCAAGACATCAAAAACTACCGATATAACTGCTGGATTGTGTGATAGGTCTCCGACAAGCTTCCAATTAGATCAAGCTTCAGATAATCTGTAAAGTAAGGGATAAACAACTACGTAAGCAATGAATGCTTAGTAAGCTTGTACAAAACTTTAAACATAATATTCCAATTCAGTACTGAACTTTATATGATAAATATAAAGCTATACCAATGCCTCAAGATTTATCAACTACATAACTACTAACTCATAAATGAGTAAGTCTATCAGCATCATATATATTTCTATTCCTAACATAATAGGATTTCATAAAACATTTTACACCATCATTAACCTTTTCATAAAACTACAAATAACTTCATTTACTTACTTTCCATTCCATTTACTAAGCATAAACTTAAATAACAATATCAATTAACTAATTAATATATTTATTCATAACATAGGTAAGTTCAACCATAACATATGTAATTATATAAGTACATTATTCAAATCATCAATCCGTTTTTCATCATATCACATTTCAATTATGAACTTGTTGTTTCATTACCTTTTCTTACCCTTTCATTTGTATAATACCAGGCATTAGCATATATATCAATCATAATCTCAAGCTTGACATAAGCCTAATCACCATCATCACTACACAAGTTAGTGCATTTATGTATATAACCCATTTGGGGCCAATCACATGATAAACCATTTTATAAGAAATTACACATTTTGAATCTTACCACCTTTTTATGAACATAAGCTATTTCCATTTGGCCGAATTACCATTTCAATGTATATCATTGTTATTAAGCATGAAATAATGCAACCAAAAGCTTAGCACAAACCTAAGCATCATCCACAATCTCTATTGATGAATTCAGTTATGTTCATGTCAATATTCAATAAATAACAAATCTTTCAAATTCATTAAACAATTACCTTACTGAGATTTTCCATACGAAGAACAACTTACGGAAAAAAGTACATTGTCAGTCAGACCAAACACACCAAATGCTCACACGAGCCAATCCCTCCAACACACCAATACTCATAAGAGCTAATCCAACCAACACACCAATTCTCATAAGAGCTAATCCAACCAATACACCAATGCTCATAAGAGCTAATCCAACCAACACACCAAACAGAGTGTATAACACGAGAGTTTGCAACAAATGCTGAACCTCGATTTACTCGGGTAATATGAATATACATCACTCCATAATCATCTCCACTCTAATCCCCCGTAACACACCAAATCACGATTGTACTTTATCTCACGTCCGAGTAATCAAATTCATTATTATAACTCAAATTACCATTAATTATCAATAATTAAAAATAAATATACAATTTTTACCATGTTAATCTACACAAAAATTCATATTGATGTTAAATTATAACCGTACGAACTTACCTGGATAAATTGCAGAAATGACGAAGTACAGGGACTTTTTGGTAATTTTTCATTTTCTTTGATTTTTCATGAGATCTTGATATGCATACATGGAGGCTTGCCTGAAACTTCAAGGTATATCCATGGCTTCATTCGGTTGAAAAACAAAAGAAAAAGGAAGATGACAACCATTATTTTACTTGTGTTTAATTTAATTTAATTAATTTATCAAATTACCATTTTAACCTTGGTTAATAATTAGATAAAACACCAATTCCATGTCCATATTTGTCCATCACATAAATATATGGCATAATTACCATATAAGGAATATTTAATTTCACAATTAGTTCTTCAATTAAATTAAATTCTAACTAAATAAACTTATTTACAATTTAAACCTAAACTAACTAGGGCTAAAAGAACAAATAATCCAAAAAGCTAGTGGATTCAATCATGAAACCACTGCTTGGAAACTTTGACCATGGTTTAATTACCATTTAAGTCCCTTTTCCTTTATTCAATAAGCCATTTAATCACTCGAATCAAATGGTGATCAACTTTTACATCTTTTACTATTTAGTCCTTTTTAATTAATAAACTATCGAAACGTTAAAAATTTTCAATGAAACTTTAATACCACCTTAATGACACTCTATAAATATTTATAAAAATATTTATGGCTCGGTTTATAAAAACGAGGTCCTGATACCTAATTTTCTAAAACCACTTAATTTTTGGGTCTTACCACTTGAACTTAATAAATCACTTAAATAACATAAATTATCAAATCAAAAACCCTTTTTAAAATCACATTTGACTCGTAAATATTAAATAATAATATTTATAAGCTTACTCATCGGATTTGGTGGCCTCGAAACCATTATTTTTGATACCATTGAAAAGCGGGCTATTAAAAATCCAATGATGTCACAATGGTTATCGAACCCCATTTGAAGCTTAGGAATATGTAGGATACAAATGACATGTCATTAGGTTACCATGTTTCGGGTGCTAGTCTTGAATGTCCTACCATGGCTGAGGTCCTGCATTTGTTTCAGATACTCAACAGCTTATGTGAGCAGCATCGCGTAGCTTACATTCTGACTGTTAGCTTTTGTGAGCAGACTTGTTTCATAGCTTGAGTGAGCAATGATGTCAAGAAAAAAAGAAATTTTACAACTATATTTTTAGCACACTTTGTGTGAGCTTTCCCGTGTATCCGATGTTATTCTAATTGGTTCAACGGGTATGATAAGGAATGTAATGGTAAGTGTTTAAATGAACTATGACTTGAATTTATGAAAAGGATTGAAATGAAAATGTTCAATAAAAGTATATCTATGTTCATGAAATTGATGAATTCAAAAGTAGTATGTTCATGTACATCTAGCCTACCTTATGTTCATTCAAGTGGATTGTGTTAATGCACTAACTTGTGTATTCATGATGATGGTTAGGCTTATGTCAAGCTTGTGGTTATGGTTGATGTTTATGCTTATGTCTTGTGTTGTGAAAATGAAACAAGAAAAGGTAATGAAATGGTAAGTTCATAATTGAGATGTAATGTGATAATGTAAAAGGATTGATGAGTTAAATGACTTACTTATATGTGAGAAATTTACTTATTCTATGGATGAATTTACCAACATCATGAATAAACACACTAATTCACGAATTGATAATGTTATTTAAGCTTATGCTAAGTAAATGAAATGGAAAGTAAGTAAATGGAATGATAAGTAAGTAAATGGAATGATGAGTAAGTAAATGGAGTGGTTGATAGTTTTATGAAAAGGTTAATGATTGTGTAATGTGTCTTATAAAATCCTATTATGTTAGGAATGAAAAATATATGTGATGTTGTTAGACTTACTCATTTGTAAGTTGATGGTTATATACTTTGATAAATCTTGTGGCATTAGTAAAGGTTTATAATTACCCTATAAAGTTTATTATTGAAATGGAATGTTATTTTTAAAGTATACGAGCTTACTCAGCATTCATTGCTTACTTTATTAGTTTCTTTTACTTTACAGGTTATTAGAAGCTCGATTGGTTTGAATGTTCATCAGAGATCTATCACACTATCTGGTGATTATATCGGTAGTTTTGATGTGTTGGTCAAGGTTATAACGACATGTATAGGTGGACTGTAGTGGCTATTAGTTGATTGTTAATATGGCATGTATTTGCTGTTTTGGTTTTTGTACTTTTTGTGCCTTATTGGTATGTATTAATATAGATAAGATATGATGCATGTTGAGTGACCAAATGATATTGTAACGCCCCAATTTTTAGGTTTTTCTGTGTTTCTGTGATTTTTTAAAATTCGTGTGTGTTCTAGTTGGTTAAAATATATATTTTAGTATGTTAGTGGGCCTTTGGAAGGCCCAAACTTAAGTTAAATCCGTGGTAGTCTTCAGAATTTTAATTTTATGAACAGGTGATGCAGTTGGCGTTTGGGCTTTTAAGAGTAAAGGGGTAAAAGATGACACGAAAAGGAGTGTGGTGTAGTGGCAAGGTGGCGCCACTTAGGGAGAAGGAAGTGACGCCATAGAGGAAGCAAGGGGTCCAAGGTTCAAGTCTTGGCTCTTGCAATATATTTTGGTTTTTCTTTTCAATAAATCTGGAAGCAAGTAAGTGCGCTTTAAAGTTGAATGTGTTGGATTTATGACACAAATGAGTTGATGGCCTAGTGGTGGTGGCGTGAGTTGGCATGTGAGAGGACTTTGGTTCAAATCCTTTGGCACACAAAGGTTGATCATTTTGCTAAGTTGGGACGGCAATAGTTGGTGTTGGTTTTAAACTCTGGTGATGGAGGGATCCCACATCGGGAAGCTAACATAAGAGTAGATGGAGAGCTGGATTTAAATAGAGCAAACCATGAGGAGAGTAGGCATACCTTTCTTGGCTGATCCCTTTCGCTTTGTGACGTGCTCGTTTGGGTTGGGCGTCAGCTAAGAGTGTTTGGTGCGCGGATTAACTGCAGTCTCCTAACAGGTGTGTATTTCTCATTACTCTAGCAGTAGGACGGCTATTTCGGTCCGCGATGGGTTGAAATGGGCCATGTGGTCCCAATGGGTTCATAGGCCCAAGTGGATAAGTTGTAGCATTACTAAAATACCCCTGTAGGGTAGGACTATCGATTTACCCCTGGAGGGTAAAATGACTATTTTGCCCCTCGTGCGTAAATGACTAACTTGTGTGTTGATTGGGTTAGTTGATGTGGATTTATGTTAGTTATCGTTAATTCGTAAGCCTTATGTGTTAGTGATCGATTGTAGGATTATCGCGTGGGAGATATCGTCATCAATCGTCATCAACCAGGTGTGTAAATGACACCCTCCCTTAGACTGAATCGGTAAAAGCCAAAATACCGAAATGTTGGTATTTTGTGAACTCGCGAGCGTGCGAGCACTCGTGAGACAGTTGTTAATGAATATGGTGCGTTTGGATGATTAGAGTGCAGAGTGTGCATTTTCGTGCACAACGGTATTTTTGGGCTTAATGGGTCGAAAACGGGCCAATGGGCCAACAGGCCCACTTTGGTAAAAAGACGAGGTAAGTACTTCTGATTACTTGGTAAACATTAGAATGAGCATGAAACCTTAGCAATAGGTAATAATTACTGAAATACCCTTATGCATGCAAAATTACGATTTTAACCCTAGGGTTATTTTTTCTGAAAAGCATGATGTTCTGTTTCTGTATACGTATGCCATGACATATTATTTCTGTTGCATGGGACATGGGTTTATATTGATAGAGGAAGCATTCTGGTAGCCTCACTGCAATCTGGTGGCCTTGCGACATATATCTGTTCTAGTGACTTCGTCACAATATCTGGCAGCCTCGCTGCAATCTGGTGGCTTCGCCACATATATATATATCTGTTCTGGTGGCCTAACCACAATATCTGTATCTGGTGACTTTGTCACAATATCTGGCAGCCTCGCTACAATTTCTGTGGTGTGTAGCGGTTGGGTGGGTCGAGTAGTCTACCCACATGGTGTAAGGCTAGTACGGGGGTGTTATGGATGGCTCTAGGTTGGGATTTCTGCATTCATGATATATTTGTTCTGTATTTGCTATGGGCCTATGGGTTTCATTTTGATTTCTGTACTGGGCCAAGGCCCAGATAAGTCTGACTCTGAGGTTTGATCTGCTTTGGGCTATGGTTGGGTTATGTTACACACTGAGTTTACCGAACTCACCCTTTATTTTCATCTCTGCAGGAAATCCCCAACCATGTTGGGCTTGGAGCTGTGAGGGATTCGGAGTGGCCACATCATCTGCAAAGTTGGTTTTTCTAAGTTAGTTTATTTTTATTATTTTTATATTCTAATTTAATTTTGGGTTTTAAATTGTAATAAGGCCGCTATTTAAATTTCTTTTTTCCGCTATGGTTTTATTTTCTGATTATATTTATACTATGACGAAACTGCTAGTGTTAGGCTGCGCGGGTTTTCAAAATTAATGACCATTTTCGAGACTCAACAAGCACAACAAATGGATAGCCTAAAGATTGATAAACCGGCTTTTCATTCAACTGCTGTTTTTACAAAGACCACCCCAATCACTTAAACCAGTGAATGCATACTAAGTCGTAAGTCCATGTGACACGTCAGATCTGGCCATAACGTCTGGGCCGGGTTTGGGGTGTTACAGATATTTTTATGTGGAAGACTTAATGATCATAATGACTATGGTATGTTTCGGAAATAGTATTGAATTATATGAGTATGATTGAGACGTGGTAAGTATACATATGTTTAGGCAAGTTTCAATATTGAAATTGAGATGCCTTGTTTGGCATTTTGGTTGAATGGTTATGATCAATTGAATTGTTCATTTTATGCATGTTTTGGTAAGGTTTTGGTACTTTGAATTTGGGAACAATTTTTTTTTAGGTGTAATCTTGAAATGGTGATGGAAATGGCTTGATTTTGGACAATTTCACGTCAACACGGCCTGAGACATAGGCGTATGACTCAGCCGTGTGTGACATACGGCCATGCGACATGTCATGTGTCCCTTATAGGTTTTAGGGTTTGCAAGTTAAGCTGTTACACGGCCTAGAACACGGCTTGGCACATGGGCATATGAGGTCATTTTGAAAGTTACACTGCCTAGCACACGAGCGTGTGGCTTGGCCGTGTGACCAAACTTCGTAAGTTACACAGGCTAGGACACAACCGTGTGTCCCTATTTCAATTATTACACGACCTGAGACACGGGTGTGTATCTCAGCCGTGTGACTTAACCACAAGGTTTTGTGACCCCTGCAGTTCAAAAATTCTAACTTTTTCCTGAACTTTCCTATTGATTCCACCTTAGTCCCGAATTGTTTTTGAAGTGTTTTTAAGGCATCGAAGGCTCGATTAAGGGATGGTATGCATGTTGGTGAATGATTTATGCTATGTTTATGTTATGGTTTGAAATGTATGTTTCAAAGTTACATTTATCTATAATGTTTCGTAACCCTATTCTGGCAACGGATACGGGTTAGGAGTGTTACAGAAACAACAACCTAAAATGGTGCTTAAGTCACCGGTGAAACATCGGATGCAGCACCATATTCTCCTATCGAAAACCAAAAATGATTAATAATTGAATATTACAGAATACTATAGCACCTAACGACATACAAAAACGAACTAACAAATCTTAGTACTGAAGAATGCACTTACGAGATTTACACTTAAGCGTCAATACAAATTCCTTGCTCGAACATGACACCGTGGCGATCATAGTTAGGAAATCAATAACAGAGAAAAAATAATAAAGTGGCAAAGATTGACATTGAAATTTTGAAAGCTAACAAAAGAGAAAAGGAAAGAACAAGAAAAAAGTGACAGAGCAAAAATCTACTATACCTAGAGAGAAAAGGTAAAATCAACCGAAATCAGAAAATGGAAAAAGTGGGAAGTGAGAGACGGTAGGTAGTGTGAGAGATTTTACGAGAATTTTTTTGGAAAATTTTAAAAATATAGAATTAAAAAAAATATCCATATGCATACTAACCCCCACTAAATATGATTAGTTATCCTGTCATATTTTACCTTTGAATTCAAAACAAAAATAATTTCCCCTATGCACACATGGGGATCCAAACATAGGACCAAAAGGTAAGTTGAAGCCTTACTACTAAAGCACAGACTCATTCTTGTCATCAGTTGAGCGAAAATATTATTTATGCCAGATGATTAAGGATAGGGGTTGAGACAAAAATGAAAAAGACTCAAGGGAAAGACTTGAACCCAGAACCTTACACAAACAAGCACAAAACCTATCCACTAAACTAGATTAACTCACTTGACAAAATTTTCACAATCTTAACTCAAAATCAGAATTTGATCACTCTTGCTTTTACTAACCTAATTTTTGGGATGTCACAGAAAGATGACTAAAAGTGCAAATTTACCATTTTAGAAAAAGGGGAAAATTTTAAGAAATATCTTTTTATGAATGTGACATGGATATTGTAACACCCCTTACCCGTATCCAAGGCCAGAACAGGGTACGAGACATTACCAGACTTAACTATACACATAGACGAAAACCGGGCCATAAAATTTAATTTAATTCAAAACTTTTTGAACACATGCATAGACTCATATTTAAAAACATATAACGTGGCATAAATGAGAACTTATGCATCCATAATCATGCAATAACAAACAAAGCTAACTATATCATCACATCAAAACATAGGACATGGCATGATTAATTAAACTTTCAAACCATAATAGATAAGGACCACATCTCATGATCATATACGATAACTCAATGAAGACCGATATGTATGGTCAAAGTCATAATAATAATACATATCACAAACCAACTTCCTATACATGACACTCACTTGATATTTCTAATATTTGAATTAATTCTCCCAAAAATGATAGCTTAATAGTGTGATTTTACCTCCGACGATCTCCAGCCCCAAGCTGACCTGCCAAAACTGAAGAAGTATAGAGGAGGGGTAAGATTTACGCTTAGTATGTCCATATGAATTTAATAAGCAATTACCCACATGTTTTTTTAAGGTAAAACATCATAATTGTACAATTTACTCTTGTTTAGGTTAAGTTGTTTTACCTAGTTACAGTTACTAATTCATTTATATCTAGAGCTACGAGACTCCAAATTAAGTTTTGTTAATTTTCCTTGAAACTATACTCATATACCTTTCTCCCATTAAATTTATAGATTTTTTTGTTTAGCCAATTAGTACATTTTATTCATTATAGTATTCCCTATTTTGCTGTCCAATAGTTCTGACTTCTCTTCACTAAAAATTAATTTTCTCATAGTAAAGAATTCAGATAATGCTTTGATCTATCTTTCTAGAGAATAGACTCATTAAGGACTTTAATAATATAAATTACAACCCATAATTATTTTTATACAATTTTTAATGATTTTTTCAAATCGAAATAGGGGATTACAAATTCATTTAGACTCTGTCACACAACAATTTAAATATCTCATAATATAAATTTCAATTTCATATACTGTTTATTCTATGTGAAACTAGACTCATTGATATTTAACCTCATATTTTATTCAATCCTTAATTCAATTTTCAAAATTTATGGTGAATTTCCAAATTTTCACCTTAAATTTACTCAAAACTGCATTAACCCAAAACTGCCAAGGCTAAATTTACTCATTCATTACTATTATTCACGAAATCCATACAATATTATTTCATTCATAATGGTAAGAACACATAATTATGCTTCATAAGCATAAATCCATAATCTCAATGTCATCAAGTATCAAGGACTTATTCCAAATCATGTCATTTTCATAATATTCACCAAATACTATATACATCATAGATCATCACATGTCAAGGCATCACACATAAGTTTAGTGTACATACCTGTACAACTTGTAACATAACTCAAAGACATACTCAGCAATGGCTTATCTCATTGCGATCATCAACGTATACTTCGCGAAATTACCCGTTGAACACTCAGAATATAATCGGATACACGGAATGCATGCACATAAGTGCCATACCCGCAGCTACCATGTAACCCACCCATAAGCGAACTCGGACTCAACTCAATGAGCTCGGGCATTCATATCCATAAGTGATCTCGGACTCAACTTAATGAGTTCAGGTGCCTAGTTACATCTCACGAACTTGGACTCAACTCAATGAGTTCGGAACTCAAATATCCTAGTGACATGTCACTTGTATCCTAATCTATTCCCAAGGTTCAAACGGGATTTTCCTCAATCACACATCTTTGCCGTCTTCCACGGAATTTCAGAACTGATACTTGATAGCATTTCATATTTATCAAGTAGCTCACATAATTTTCATATTACTCAATAATAACCACAAAGCATAATATTTCATGATAATAATCATCATATCAAATAAATATCATTAAATTACTTAAAATGACAATTATGTTACCACATTTACACATGAACTTACATCTCATTTAATATCAAGGCAGTAACATTAAATTACACATTGCATTATTAAAAATCATATGAACTTACCTTGTATGCGAAAATGGCCATTTTTACCATTTTGTCCACAACCTGATATTTTCCGATTTTAGCCTGAATTTCGATTTTTCCTTGCTCTATCATTTCAAATATAGCCTAATTAGGACTCACATTATTCAAATTAACCCAAAATCATATTTTGGTAAAATTACAATTTTGCCCCTAAACTTTGTCAAATTTACATTTTTCCCCTACGCTCGTAAATTAAACTTCATCCCATTTCCTTATGTTTTATGACATGCTGATCATTTTTCCCTTCTATAGAAACCTCAAATTCACACTCTAACATGTACTTATGAACATTAGGTATTTTTACCGATTATGTCGTTTTACTCGTTTTCACGTAAAATCGCTTAGTAAAAGTTGTTTAACACAATTTCAAGCTTCATATTCTACCATAAAACATCAAAATAAACACATTTCACCTATGGGTATTTTTCCAAATATAAACCTTAGGTTAAATTATTGCTAGAATAAGCTTAACCAAGTTACCGGGATTTCAAAAATGGAAAGAACTTTAAAAATGGGGCTAGGGAGCACTTACAATCGAGCTTGGGAGTTTGAACAAACCTTAACCATGGCTGCTGCTGGTTGAAATGGTTGAATGAAGAAGATGATAGCTAATTTGGCTTAGTTCCCATTTTTAATTCTTTTAATTATTAGTTTACCAAAATACCCCTAACTTAAAAATATTTTATTACACCCATTTCATGTCTATTTTTTTCCAGAAATTAACCAATGGTCTAATTACCATTTAAGAACCCTCAATTTAAAATTTCATAACAATTGGACACCTCTAGTATGTAGAACTCAACTTTTGCACTTTTTACGATTTAGTCCTTTTGACTAAATTAAGTACCCGAACGTCAAAAATTTTGAACGAAATTTTCATGAAATTATTCCCTGAAATCGTAGACCATAAAAATATAATAAAAAATAAAATTTTCATCGTCGGATTTGTGGTCCCAAAACTACTGTTCTGACTAGACCCAAAATCAGGGTGTTACAGATATGCATTGATAGGTGGAGTCAAAAAATTGAGATATGGACTAGATTGAAAGATGGTGAAAAATATAGAGGCTAAAAGGTAGTTTTACCATTTTTTTAGGAAAGGGCTGAATTGCAATTATAGCATGAATAAATAATATCTACATAAGTAATAATTATTTAGGACACATAAGTATGTCATGTGTCAAACAGATGAGCGATGGAAAAAGGGTGAAATGAGTATTTTACCTTTATATCTTAAATATGAAAAAAAGATAGTTTAAAGGGAAATGAGGTCATTTTGTCATTAAATATTATTTTTGAATTTTAAATTATAAAAACTGTGATATTTTAATGGTAGAAGTTATAAGCTTTTGACTAACATCATCTGATTAAATGTGAACTCGTGATAAAATTAAATAAATTATCAAATGTTATGATGTAAGCACGTCCGGGGCATCCTCGAATGCAAATCAAGAGCTAATCAAGCTTCCAAAAGGCCCTATGACTCGAGTTTGAACCAAGCAAATTCAAGACACTTTATCAGCCTTGGCATTGCGCATTTGGGATGATAAGAAGGTCCATGACATTGGAGGAGCTAAGGACAACTCCTTGAAGACTCAATGCACTCTTTTGCAATCCGATCTCAGCTCCTCTCTAGCTCCCCATGCGCCATTCAGCTCTAATCAACTCACTTGAGCTCATTTTAGCTCGTTTGAGCTTGATTTTAGCTCGTTTCAGCTCATTCCTTTTTCTTTACGATAAACTAAGTTTAACTTTGTTTTTAATTAAGTTTGGTACAGCTCATGCCGAATTCCCTAGCTAAACTTAGCTCACTAAGTGTTTTTGAATTATTTGAGCTAGCCAAATTAAATATGCTAGTTGACTTATAATTAATATGTCTGAATTTAGTTAGTGTCATTAAGTTGTCTAGTTAATATTTCTTATGATTATATGAATAGTTGTGTTTTATTTAAATATGTTATTTAATTATGTAGGTTCAGCCGAATGTAGAGGTTCATTAATGGCAACGTGCATGTACGGGAATGTTCATTGAACGGGAAGATTCATACATGGTTCGGTTCAATGTTTGGAGGTCTTACATTCATGTACATGGAGGACTAATTGCATGCAATGGATATTGAAGAATGCATCCCCTTTGGACGGTACACATGCATGAATGGAGGATAATTAATGCAAGTTCATGTATAGCTAGGTTCAAGCTTCCTTCCAAGTTCCATGTACACCTGAGTGCATGTGGGAGGACCCTTGGAGTTTCTAAGCACCTATTCAGCCAAGAGACACCTCTTGGAAGCTTCATGCACCCCATGGCTGAACCTAGACAACCCATTGAGCTTCCAAAGGTTCACATTCATTCAAGTGATTAAAGCTCATACATAAAGCTGTCCAAACACATTCCCATCAGCCGAATCAAGACTAGTTAATTAATATTTTCATTCTAGAACATTCTAGTTAGTTCATGACCGAATTTGATTAGTCTTTAAGCTAGCTAGTTTGTCCATTCGGCTACTACATGATAATCTATAAATAGTTTGTTCATTTCATTGTAAAAGGACTTTTGCCAAATTATTGAATGAACATTGTTCTTGTAAGGTTGCTTCCTCTCATATATCGTACAAGTTTGAAAGACTTATCTAGTTTGTGCTAGTGGCATCAATCAACCTTATTTGAACTTATCACCATTCTTGGTGTGGTGTTAACCTATCCTTCTATCCATCTTTCCACCTTAGCAATATAGAAACCTATCCTTCTATCCATCTTTCCACCTTAGCAATATAGGAACCGAGGTGACACTTTTTAGTGTTGAATCATTCCTGACGTTAAGTTCACTATTCCATCTTCACCTTACATTATCTCTTTCTTATTGTTTCAAAACCGAACCATCTCTTAAACATCCCTTTCTTATTTCCTTAGCTGGGTTCTATCACTACCATTTTGCATATCTTTGAAAACCTTCCGCTAATTCAAACCTATTCTTTCAATTCTATTTTCGAGAACTGAGGCACGAATGACCGTTCTCGTCTATGATCGGGCAACTACGTGAATTCGGCTCAACCACCCAAGCCGGATCACATCATGTTAAATAAAGAAAAATAAAGAAAAGTAGAGAAAATTCTAGAAATATGAAGAGAAATCATTCTCTTCTATAAAAACCCTAACGTGAGTTGCAAGGAAAATGAGAAGAGAGGCAAAAAGTTTTATAGTCAATTCAATTTGATCATTTTCTTGTTCAATCATATTTCTAGCCTAAAATTCTTTGACATTAAAGTGAGATATCACACCCAACTCAAGAGTGTCCTTTCACATCAAACCAACCATAGAGGCTTGAAGATGAAGATGGAAGTGGGAGAAAGCTCGGGTAAGTTGTTCAATTTATTATATTATGTTTATTTGAATGTATAATTTGATGTGAAATTGTAAGAATTAAGTATGCATAATTATTTTCTACGTTTTAAGTGATGAAAGCATTAAGTTCATGACAGGTAAGGATTTTATAAACAATTTGATGGATCACTTTAAGTGATTAATTTGATAAAAAATGAAATAAGGACTAAATTGTAAATTATTCAAAATTTAAAAATCAAGGAATTAAATGGAGAAATTAAACATTGGGTTTTTATGATAAGACTATAAGAATGTGATATTTAAAGTATTAAAAAATTGTACTTAAGTTAGCATGTTTTAAATTAAAAAGATTAAATTGAGAAATATTTAAATGTTCAAATTTGAAGTATTGAAGTGTTGAAATATGGAAATATGAAATTTTAATGTTTTAATTATCAATTATGATTTTTTATTTGAAAACTTAGAAAGGAGACATTATGCGATAAGATTTGAGTTAATAGGGACCAAATTGTAAATATTTTAAAATTTAGAAATTTTGAAAAGGGGATTGTAACACCCCTAACCCATACCCATTGTCAGAATAAGGTTATAGAGCATACTGTAAAACGTAACTCAAATAATTCATTTCCAAAATTTCATAAACATTGAAAAATCCAATCAAACATATGTATAATGTCCCTAATTCGAGCCCTCGAGGCCTTAGAAACACTTTAGAAATGATATGAGAAAAAATTGGGAACTTTTAAAACTTCACGGAAAAAAGAGGAAAAAAGTCACACTGCAGGGGTCGCACGGCAGTGTGGCCAGGACGTGTGGACATTCGAAGTAGGGACACACGGTCGTATCCTAACCCATGTCCATGCCCGTTTAACTCTCTGACTTATGTCACACAGCCAAGCCACATGCCCGTGTGCCAAACCGTATAACCTTCGAAATACAACCATTAAAACCTACAGAGGATGAAATGCCACAAAATCCTAAGTATTTATTTTTGTTTGTTTGTGCCACACGACTGTGTATCTGCTTCAGTGGTTATGTGTTCTGGGAGTGTCTGAGAAGTCTTGGGTTCAAGCCTTAGCTTGTGCAAAAGTTTTGTTTTTAATTTGAATAAACCCTGTCCCTAGTCAGTAGGATTTTAAATAAATTTAGGTATTTTATGGTAGAAAGGGCTTGCTCTAGGGGATAAACGGCGTGTGGTGGTTACATGTGGTCTAAGGTTCGAGTGCTGGTAGGCACATTGAAGTGTTTTATTTTGCTTCTAGTGCCGTGGGAGTGTTGTGGTTTGACCGAAACACTGAAGTGTTTGAGTGGAATTTGAACTAAGAGGTTGAGAGAGGAGTGGAAGGCTTTGAGGGATTTGGGGAGGAAGATAAGAGATTTTGAAGGAGTGGGAGTGTTGGTGCCGAATTTGAACTCCCAACACTCAGGATTTCAGCTTTGGTTAGTTTCTCTCCTCATTTTTGGATTCTGGCAATTTCTTTTGATTCCTTTCACTTTCTGATTTGGAGGTCGAATACTGCTATAGACCTTTCGGGTATCTTCTCTTTTTTTGTTATTCTGAGTTGCATTTCCCTCGAGTTCACTTGCTGATTGTTGGCTCTCCTCTCGCAGTCATCCTCTAGGTTTTCTTTGCTTTGGCCGAATATTCATTCTTCCCCTTTCTCAATCGGTTTCCCTTTAACCGATTGCTTCTAGTTCTTTTTCCCTTTCCCAATCGGTTTCCCTTTGATCGATTACTTCTAGTTCCTTTTCCCTTTCTCAATTAGTTTCCATTTGACCGATTGCTTCTAGTTCGTTTTTCTTTTCTCAACCGGTTTCCCTTTGATCGATTGCTTTTAGTTTTTTCCCTTTCTCAATCGATTTCCCTTTGACCGATTGCTTCTAGTTATTTTTCCCTTTCTCAATCGATTTCCCTTGACCGATTGCTTCTTGTTCTTCTCCCCTCCCTTTATCTTAGTTTGTTATGGCCGAATCTCCTTGTAGCCGAACCTTGCTTTTTCTACATCCATTTCTTCCTCTCCTTCTTAATTATTGTGTTCCTCTAGGTTTCTTGGGTGTTTGGCTTGTATTCCTAGGGTAGGCCGATTGCTTCCTTCTTCCATCTTTGGTTTTGCAATTTCGGTAAGTTGGTATCGTTTGATTCAAGCTTTTTGTTTGAGCATTATTTGTTCATAGAATTTGGTTGTAATGCAGTTAATCACCAAGGAGTGTGTAATCAACCTTTTTTAGCAGTTTAGGTGGGCTGAGCAACATTCGTTCTATTAAGGCAAGTGACAATCTACCTCTTGGATAAGTAATATAAGAGGGGTCATTTTAACCCTATAGTGAAGGGACTAATGGTGTGTTATGTTTGAATATAGATTAGAATGCTCAATAGTGGTGTGCACACTTTTGTAAACAAGGTGTGTAACTGCAATCCCAACTTTTGAAATCAGGAAAAGCCAGAAAAAAGTGAACGACAACGCTACACGGGCGTGTGCGTGCTCGTATGGTAGTCTATGTGATTAAACATGGGCATATGATCGTCGAGGCCAACCATGTACAATTCATGGGTTGGGCTGTGTGGGCCCATGGGCATGTGGGCCCAACACGAATGTGTAGAAATTCTTAGCTGGGCTGTGTAATACACACTGCCATGGCCATTATAGGCCGTGTGGGCCACACGGGCGTGTGGGCCTACTTGGGCCCGTAATATGGGCTGTGGGCCTATTTTTATTATTTGATTGTTAAGGTTGCACGGGTCGCCCGAGACAACTGTGGACCTACTGTCGGGTCGGTAAGTGTACCTGGACCTCTAATTGATAAAATGACTATTATGCCCTAAGTGATAAAATGACTGTTATGCCCCTATGAGATGTATGATTATATTTGAGCATGCCATTTTAAACATATTGAATACATGTATGATATTATGACATGATGCATGATATGATGCATGATATGTTGCATGGGGATGGGTTTATTATGATTGGAAGAAGTGTACTGTACTAGCAGCTCTGCTGCAAATACTGTTTAGTGCTGCAACCGGTACTATTTAAAGTGTAGGGATGGGTGGGTTGATTATATCCCCACATGGAGTGCAGGGTTAGACGGAGATGGAGTGTAGAGGCTTGCTGGGTAGGATCTCTTGATTGCATATCTGTATTGTTACTGTCACTGAGATGGGCTCAGGCCCAAACTGATATTGTAGTGGGCTGAGGCCTTAACTGAGACTGACCCATTACTGAAATAGGCTCAGGCCCAGACTGTATATGCTCACTGTTTGGTTATTTGATATGGGATTACAAACTGAGTTTTCATAACTCACCCATCTGTTTATCTGTACAGGTAATCCCCTGTCTTAGGTAGATCGGTGCTATGAAGGACTCAAAGGTAGCCATACTACCGCACATACTTTCTTATTTGATTTTTAAATTATAAGTACTTTTATTTTGGGGATTTTTATTGTAATAAGGCCTCTTTGGATTTTATTTCTAATTTGGGTTTTTATTTGTTTTGATTTATAACAGCTAGCAATAGGATAAGACGCGGGTTTTCAAAAAGATAGATGTTTTTCAAAATTACCACGAATACGTAATCGATTTTAAAAGCTTCCGCAAGAAATATCATTTTAAACAAAAAATATATAACGACATTTTAATATGATTAAATTTCGACAAACAACTCATATTTGGAAAATAAACGACATGTCTTGAAATCATCTTTAAGATCACTCAAAGAGGTAGTAAAGAATGGGTTTTTAACAATATTGCACTTTACGAAAAACACTTCAATGTGGCATTGCCAGATTCAGCCATAATGTCCAGGCCAGATTTGGGGTGTTACATTTAGTGGTATTAGAGCCAGGTTACAAAACTAGACTGTGAATTTGGGTTTCTTTTAAAACTTGGAATTTCTAAAAAGAACTGTTTCAAATTATTTGAAGTATTTTGGAATGTTTTACTAAATGTGTGGTACACCGAGTCTTCGACGCCGATTCTGTAAGTCTTCTGAAACTGTTGTTTGTTTAAATTGGAATATTGAGACTACTGTAAGTAGTAGACTGTACTGAAATACTCTATTTATGGTAAACCAAAAACTGTAGTCAGACTGCGACCTGCGAAAACAAACTCTGAATTATTAATATTGTTTTCCATAAAATATCTGTTACTAAACACTGGAACTGTAAAATTGATGCATAAAAATATTAATACAAATAGAACACAATTTGGTAATGAGCACTAGGGGTACTCATGGAAGGGGTACAAGAGGCTGCGGCGAAGGAGGTGCTCACACTAGGTCTTCGTCATTTGGCCACATGCTTAATGTTGAAGCTAGGGAGGCACTGGTTTCACTTGAGACTGAGACTTGGTCTCATGATCGTGCGGCTGGGGATGACGCGTTGTTCCAGGCCATGTTACGAATTCTAAAGAGGATTGGGGCATGTTTGATATGCGGATCATTGGAGCATCGTATCAGAGATTCTCCACGGAGGCCCGATAAGGTGCAAGTTACGGGTTTGGGTACTACACAGCTGCCAAAGGGTGCTCAGAAGCCACTAAGAGGCCGGGGTTAAGCTAGAGGTGGTAATGGTTTAGGCCATGGTCAGAGGGCACCGAGCAGAGGTGTTGGCCATACTAAGGCGAGGCAGCTAGCCCCAGTTTATGCTGCACGTCATCGAGAGGATGGAGATGCTCCAGATGTGATCACGGGTATGTTCTTTATTTATAATGTACTTTATACTGCACTGATAGATATAGGATCAACTCATTCTTATATAGCTTGTAATGTGTTTAAGACTTTAGGTATCTTAGTGGAGAGCACTACGAGTGAGGTTACTATGTTGAGTCCATTGGGGCAGTAAGTGAGGGTAAATAAACTGTTCAAAAATGTACTTTTGGAGGTTCAAGGAGTTATCTTTTTGGCGGATTTGATGGAACTTCCTTTTGGAGAATTTGATTTAATTGTGGGAATAGACTGGCTGGTTAAACATCGAGTGAGCTTCGATTGTGCTACTAAAGGGATGGTACTGAGAACTGCAGAGGATGACGAGGTAGCTGTAATTGGGGAACGTCGAAACTAATTGACAAATGTGATTTCTACATTAAGGGCTGAGAAGTTGGTTCGTAAGGATGGTGCGGCGTACCTTGCCTACATTAGTGTTCTAGATTCGAGGGTTTCTTCTATTAAGGATATCAGAATAGTTAAAGACTTTTCAGATGTTTTTTTGGATGAGCTTCCTAGGTTACCTCCAAACCGTGAAGTTGCGTTTGGGATTAAGCTCCTGCCTAGTACAGCTCCGGTGTCCATCGCCCCTTATAGAATGGCACTGAAGGAGCTTGTGGAGCTTAAAGCCCAGATTCAAGAATTATTAGATTGTGGGTTCATCTGACCTAGCGTGTCTCCATAAAGAGCACTAGTTTTGTTTTTAAAAAAGAAGGATGGATCCATGTGCATGTGTATTGATTATCAGCAATTGAATAAATTGACCGTTAAGAATAAGTACCTCCCTATCGTGGATAGATGATCTATTCGAGCAGTTTTGAGGAGCTTTAGTTTTCCCTATGATTGACCTCTGATTTGGGTACTATCAACTGAGGGTTAAAGAGACTGATGTATACAATACAGTGTTTAAGACTCGTTATGGTCATTACGAGTTCCTGGTGATGCTGTTTGGACTAACGAATGCACCGGTGACTTTTATGGATCTGATGAACCGAGTGTTCCAGCCCTATCTGGATCGGTTAGTAGTAGGTTCTATTGATGACATTCCGGTGTATTTGAGAACTGAAGATGAACATGATGCACATCTCCGAGTTGTTCTGTAGATTCTGAGGGAGAAACAACTATATGCCAAATTCAGTAAGTGTGAGTTCTGGTTACGAGAGGTAACATTTCTAGGCCATGTGGTATCTGTTGAAAGGATTAGGGTTGATCCTCGAAAGATTGAGGCCGTTTTGGGTTGGAAGCCACCTAAGACTGTATCTGAGATTCACAGTTTTCTGGGACTGGCAGGGTATTATCGGTGATTTATAGAGGGTTTTTAATCACGATATTTCGTGATAGGTTTTACATATTTATAATTAATCGTTCTTGAAACTAAATATTATTGCAATGTAGGCAAGTGTACCTATCGAACAGTGGTATAGTTTTAGCAAGACCGGATTGTCGAACCCAAAGTAACTAAAAGTACTAGTAATGACTATCTTCTTATTATCTAGCCTAAGAATAATGTGGTTTTGTTTTTAACTAACTAATTATCTAAACTAAGAACTCACAGAGAATAGAATTGGGGAATTGCTTTTGGGAAATTTGATTGAATTAAGACAATACCTAAGGAAAAATCCACCTAGACTTTACTTGTTATTTTGGCTCCGAATCGGACGATTTATTCTTTCAACTTGTTCCGTAGAGATCCCTAAGTTATGTTATTATCCCTATTCAAGACTAATAATGTTTAATCCCTAGATTGAATAACCGAGACTTTTCTCTAATTAACACTCTAGGGTTGCATTAACTCGATCTATGGATCCCCTTATTAGGTTTCATCCTAATCCGGCAAAATCTTGTCACCCTATGTTTAGGCTCGCAATCTACTCCGCTTAATTATGATAAATGTACTCTTAGCCAGGGTCTATTCCTCCTCTGAATAAGAGCTTATCTGGAATCAGTATCCTGGGATATCAAAACAAGAATTAAGAACACATAATTAAGAACAAGTTAAATATTTATCATACGATTCAGAAAATAATAGCAAGATTCATCTTAGCTTTCATTCCCCTTAGGTATTTAGGGGATTTAGTTCATCACTAAATACGAAAACATCTCAGAAAAAATAAAGAATACATGTGACACCCCTAAATTGACCCTAGTCGGAAAGCGGTTTCGAGACTGCTAAACCGAGTCACCAAATTGTTTGAATATGATATTTATTGTCTAAAATATGTGACTATGAATGTGTGAAAGTTTTAAGCTTCGATTTAGTTAATTGCATGTGAATTTAGTTAATAGGACTTATGTATGACACTTTTAAAATGTGATAGTTAATCTATAAGGATCAATTAATGCATGTCATATGAATAAAGGGTTTGCATGTCAAATATCCATTATTAATGAGTAGTGGCCGGCCATGGATGGGTCATTGATGATAATATGAATTCTTTTATTAGCACTATGAGTTTAGAAAATAAAAGAATGAATTAAGAATGATAAAACATGAGGTGAGTGGGAGGAGAAACCAAAGTTGTCTCCCCCTTACTCCCCATTGCCGTGACTAGTGAAAGAGGAGAAAAACAAAGTTCTTTCTTTGTTGTTCAACTTGGCCGAATAGAAGAAGCAAAGGAGGGGAAGAAAATTTGGTCACTTGAATCCTTAGGAAGGTTAGTACATTGTGTTGAAATTGTGAAATAATTACTTGTTTTAGGTAAATTATCATGGTTCTTGCTTAGCCCATGCAAAAATTTCCACTAATGATGGGTGAATAGAGCCTTCGGCTAAGGTTATAAGGGAAAAAATTTTGATTGCTTTACTTGAATCTTGATGATGAATGTATTGAGGAAAGAACTTGGTCTTTCTAAAAATATGAATGGTTAAAGTTCATACTAGTAATAGCCGAATTAAAGAATGCTTGATGTCATGAGAAAATGTTGTTCATGTTAATTGGATGAGAAAGGGTAGTTGGGTGAAGTAGAGTCTAGCAAATGAGCACATATGTGCACTAGTTGCTAAATGAAGAAAAATCGGCTAACAAGGGAGTACTAAGGCCGAATATGAGTTTGAATATTAGTGGTGTAGTTGCCAAATTTAAACTATGAAGTTATTGAGTAATGTGTGTGTTTTAAGTGATAGAATTGAGTGAATGCTTGGAATGTGATATGTATGAATTATGTGTTAAATTAAGGTTTGCTAAGCTAGCTATTAAGATGAAGTGCAAATGTTAGTATTTGATTGCTAGTGTATATATGTGTACTAGCCGAGCTTTGAATTTAAATAATGGTTGGAGCACCATGTGTTGTAATAAGATTATTTGAGTGAAATCATAGATATTTATATGATGAATTCGATTGTGGATATACATGCTTAAATAAGATGCACACATGAATGAATAGATAGCTTGGTGTTGCATGTATTCGGTCATAAAGGTGCACATGAGGAAATGTTAGATTAATTGTATTAAATTGCTCAATGTGATTAAAAATGCGTATGACCATTTTGTGTTTGAGCTAAAGGTGGCCATATGACCTATCAAACTCCTTGTCATATTCGGCCATAAGCTAGCATAATGAGACTTTAATAAGTTAAATTTGTTTGAATTAGCTCAAGAGCTTAGAGGACCAAAGTTGGATAAGGGAAGGGAAAAAGTGATCGAATAGCCGCCGAGATCGTTCGACCACATCCGAGGTAAGTTTTAAGTGATTAAACGTTGAGTAAATTCAATCATAATAGGACATAGTGAGTTGATTTAATAAGATATGATGTGGCCATGATATGTCTTAAACTCAAATGGTAAGTTCATAAGTGTTTGGACTTGGAAATTTAAGAGCAAATTGTAATAAGTTGCTTTGGACAGCAGCAGTAACGTGATTTTAGAAAATCACTATAAATTGTTGGTGTGGAATTATTGGCTGAATAAAATATGTAATCGAAGCTTAGTTAGTCTAGTTTCTTATAAAAGAGACCGTGGAAGCAAAGAAATTTCCTATAAAGAGATATTTAAAGTTGTGTGGGACAGTGTCAGAATGACTCCGAAATCCCCTGTTCTGTCTTTGGAAAATCATTATAATTTGTAAAAAAATGGTTATAAGATAAGATTTATATGCTTAGACTCCTTAATGAGTCTAGTTTCCAATGAAATCAAATAGAACACATTATGAATTCTGTACAATGAAAAATTTGATTCGTAGTGAAGAGTGGTCAGATTAGTCAAACAGTGAAATAGGGGAAAACTTCAAGAAAAATCTGGTACTGATTAACCAAACCTAAAATTCTGGAAATTTTATGGATGGAAGATATACGAGTCTATATTTAGGGAAAATTAACGACAAGTGATTTGGAGTTTTGTAGCTCCAGTTATAAATAATTTAGTGACTATTGCTCAGGAAAACAACTCGTAGTGAATATGTGATTTTGTAAATATGGATAAAACTTGTTTTAGTTGCTCATAAGCTATTGATTAAACCCGTACGTGAATTCTAAATCGTGATATTATAAAACGATATATGAGTGCTAGACGGATCTTCGATATTAAAATTTGTGAAATTGTAAGTTTATGAGTATTCGAATATGAAATGATAGTATGGCGTGAAATTGAATTATTCATTGGAAAATGATTGGTGTAGATTCGGCCAAGACAAAGTGTATACATGATAGTATATGTGGTATGTGAAGTATATTTGGATAATTGTGATGTGAATACATGAAAATTTATATTTTGATTTAGGATTTAATGTGATGAATGTGAGCATGCATATGTGTGATAAGGCCGAATGGCCAATGTGGTGAATATGAACATGTATATATGTGATAAGGCCGAATGGCCAATGTGATGAAAGTGAGCATGCATATGTGTGATAAGGCCGAATGGCCAATGTGGTGAATATGAACATGCATATATGTGATAAGGCCAAATGGCCTATGTGATGAATGTGAACATGCATATATGTGATGAGGCCGAATGGCCAATGTGATGAATGTGAGCATGCATATATGTGATAAGGCCGAATGGCCAATGTGATGAATGTGAGCATGCATATGTGTGATAAGGCTGAATGGCCAATGTGGTGAATATGAACATGCATATATGTGGTAAAGCCGAATGGCTAGTGTGAAATATGTAGGTGATGTGCGTTTATTGTGGCCGAACGACCAAATGTGAAAGGTGTGTATTATTAGATATTTGATGAGGAAAATGAATTACAAATATGACAGTCGATGTGAATGTTGTAACATGTGATTAAATGTACATGAAACTTGGAAATATATTCCGGGTGAGACCCGATGACTACGTGTGGAGAGTATGTCCGGGTAAGACCCGATGACTACGTGTGGAGATTTTGTCCGGGTAAGACCCGATGACTACGTGTGGAGATTTTGTCCGGGTAAGACCCGATAAGTTCGTGTGGAGATTTCGTCTGAGCTAAAGGTCTCGCCGATAATCCGAGTAGAGGTTAAATCTATAAGACTTCGTAATAAGAATTGCTTATAAATATATTCAATGCGAAAGGTTAAACAGGTATGTACTCCAAGTTTATATGTGAGCTTGATTTGAACTAAATCATAAGGTAGTTATGTGATGCATACGAGAGCAATCTATGAGACTATTCCTATGATTATGTGACATTGGATCAGTGTGAGAGGTTATGTGAAATCATACGATATATCTATGTCACATGAGCTCACTTTTATGTGAAAGTTTATCTGCCTATTGTATATGATGAGATGTGCATATTCGGAAAAGGGATGGTATGCCCGAAGAAAGAGTGAAATAAAAATACGAACAACTATGTTATAATTTGATTGTTATCTGTTGACACTGCTTAAAACTTACTAAGCATTGTAATGCTTACTCCGTTTACTCTGTTTCCTCTATTTTATAGATCTCATTGCGAAGCTACAGGCTCGAGGATCGTCAGCAACTAGTCACACTATCACTATCCACCGCTTGTTACTGTTATGTTTAGAATTATTTTATGGCATGTATAGAATAGACTAGTGGCGGAAGAATATTTTTGGTTAATGTATATAAGCCATGCGAAAATGGCATCTTTTGAATGTTTACTTAGTGAAGTTTAAATTTTACCTCTAGTTGTGCTTAGTACTTATTTAAACGAACGATCTTTATTTCAAGAAAAAAGTTCAAAATTTTACTGTTCTGACATGAGTTACAAGTCCGGTAATGCCCCTTACCTATTCTGGCGACGGTTACGGGATAGGGGTGTTACAATACAAAACATAAAGAAAATCCAAAACTCCTGAAGGGGAATTGAGGAGAGATCTTTAGTCTTGATGATGAATCCGACTTCTGAGATGAATCAATCGGCTTCTTTGGAGTAATTCCCTACTCTCTATTCTGTGTGCCCCCTTTTCTCCTCTTCTAGGGTGTATTTATAGGCTTTGGAATGCCTTTGAGCCCTCAAAAGTGGCCTTTTCTGAATTGGACTTAACTTAGGCTCGGGAGGGACACGTCCGTCTACGATTACTTCAGGCCGTGTTTGAGCCAGTTAGAATGGCACGGGCGTGAGCTATACCCGTGTGAGTCGTGCTTCAATTCTGCCAGATTTCAGGCCATGTTAAGTTCATACTTTGGCCCATTTTCTCTGTTTTTGGTCCGTTTCTCGTTCCTTTCCCTCTCTTATGCTCTCTTAAGTATACAACATGAAATTAAAGCATTAGGAGCATTGAATTCACCAATTCTAATGGAAAATCATCCCTAAAATGAGTTAAACATGGGGTAAAAATATCTATAAATTATGGTTTATCAAATACCCCTACACTTAAGCATTTTCTTGTCCTCAAGCAAAATCCTCAACTCATAATCAAAATAAATTCTCCTCAACTTATAACTCTTATCGATAATATCTCAAAATAATCCATAGGTAATCATACATTGAGTATTCAACTAAAAGAACATAAAAGTTTCAAACATTCCAAGTTGAGTATTTAATCATGCAAACATAGGTGTCTCTCCGCATCTAAGTAATTACCTTTGATTCAGAATATCACAGAGTTTAACATCCTCACTAAAGATTCACTCAAATCACTCGAGGTGTTTAAGGAAAATAAATGAAGTACTCAATAGTCAATAATGAAAAGTCATTACCATAGGCTTGCATGAAAATCAAATCTCCACCACTATAATTTAAGATGATACATCAATTAAAAGGTCTTTAGAGGGTTGTAGTGAGGCTTGGTTAGGGGGTGTGGTCACAAGCTGAAAGAAAGGGTTAGAATCGAGATTGAATTGAAAAATTGCCTAGCTAGAAAAAGAGTTAATCTTCACTTGTGTACAACAGAGCTTCTTCTCAGAATATGAAATTACAGATATGTATACATAGTTTTTTTTTCTTTTTAAGAACAAGTTAAATATTCATAGTCTAACTTATTACAAACAAGACATAGCTAAGCAATTTCCTCAACTCAAATCTCGACAAAAAAAGGGATTAAATTAGGGGATTTCAACAATAATGGGTTAAAGATTAATATTAAGGGTAATACAAGAAATGGCTTGTTAGGCTCAAGGGGGTTTACTAGGGGCTAATCGTGGAGGTAGGCTTTTCATGGAATGAGTGGGTTAATCCTAAGTGCCTTAATCATTTTGATATATAAAATCAAATGGTGTGGTCTCGTCGTGCATAATCAAGCAAGTTCTAGAATAATAGTTCAATACTAACGCACTGAAAACAATAATAAAAGTGAGCATGAAAGAATTAATAGATGCTCAAAAGGCTCAAAAATCTCACAAAAAATTATGGCTTTTTGATGTTTAGACTCGTGAATTCCAATTCAAAGTAATACCTAGACTTGGGGAAACAACCTATACTTTTAAATTCTTAAAAATAAACTTATCATGCTTGATTCTCTAATGTCTTAAAGTTTAAATAATCAATGCATAAATCCCTATGTTTTAATTCAAGATATATCAATCAAAATAATAAATTAATTAAGATTTATCCTAAATATGATATGAGAGCTTTTCAAGAGAACAAGGTGATTATTCAAGGATTTTTCTAATAATGAAATAAATACCTCCCCCCACACTTAAGATGTACATTGCCCTCAATATACAAAGATAGGTATTATAAAATAAAAATAAGATAGGAAGAAAAGTGAAACTTCCTGTATGATGAATTCCTCGAACTAGAGTTTTGGAGAGTAATCGGTTCGAGAGTGGAGGAGGATACTCCGGCAGTTGTAGAGGTTCATTAGTCCATAAGTCTTGCGCCAATAGAATATTATATCTAGTGGTAGCTATGGTCGTGGTCGACTAGGACATGGAAGTCGTGGAGAACCTTTCCCAGTGGAGTTTAATTCCTATGTGATGATGAGCTTAAGAGCTCTATATAACTGTGATAAAATCAGGAACTTTTTAGGGGATATTAGGAAAAATAATTACTCGAAAAGAAATAACCGAATTTAATAATTAAAAATAAAATTTCTAAAATCTAATAAAATAAAAAGTAGTTTCAATAAAAATTAAAACATAAAATAAATAAATATTTTTAATCGCTGGATGGTTCGCGAGGTAGGACTAGCGATGAGATGTGGAAGTGCTGACAAATTTGCTGAAGAGTAGCATCAATGTTGTCAAATCGTTGAAAACACTGCTGCTCAATCGGGTGAGGCGCTCAGAGATGTCAGCATATAAAGCCGCCGCATAAACTGAATGAGAGGGTCGTGGTGGCTGAGTCGGTGGGTCCTCGTACTGTGGTGGGACATCATCAGGAATGTCCTCGTAGGCCTCCTCCTCGGTAGATTGGGCGAGACGATACTAGGGAGGGTAGGTTCCTCGGTTCCTCTCGATCATCCTCATGCTAAGCATGCCTAAGATGCCTTGTGGAGACATCTGACCGATGAGGGTGAGGGATGATTCTTGGGATGCGGTGTCGAGGAGCCCGAAGTGTCGCGCTAGCCTAGTCACGTAGGGGCAAATAGAGATGACCCCCTTCCGATGCCACTCCGTCTGGTGTTGAATTGTAAGGGCGATGAAATAGGCAAGGTCGATGACGTGCCCTTGCGCATGCACTAGAAGAAGTAGGCATTGTGGGTGTTGACGACGTCAGTGCTTTCTCGCCTCCTTGTAATCGTGTGAGCTAAAATAGCGTGTAAGTACCTCATGGATGGTGAGAGAACTGATGCCTTGGAGTGGCTAGGATTGTACAAGGCTGTGCTAGGGGCCAAAGTGTGCCAGCACTTCGAGGGAGAGAAATGTATGTGGCGACTGAGAGCATGTAGTTCATTCTCTCCCTGAACTCCTCCGTATATAAGCCTAGTGCCACACCAAACTCTGGGACGCTTAGCAGGCGGATTAATCCACCTAGGCAAAATTGAACCGTTCCGGGATCATCATACCTTGTCATTACGGTCTAAAGATGGAATGTTGAGCAGAGTTCCATTGTGAGCTCGAGGTATGTCGGCTCGATAATCCCGAAGAACAGCTCCCAAAGGTCGGTGGTTAGGAGAGCCCGAATCGCGTCAGCCATCTGAACTTGTTCTATGGCAGCCCAGTCGATGCAGCGGCCCGCAATTAAGGGTTGGGCCCGAAATATTTGGAACAATTCTTCCTGGGGCCCTCGGGGGAACTGCAGGAGAGGGTGACGAATTTTCGCAGTTGGACCCTCAGAAGATGACGCTCTCTTCCTCTTCTTCGAGGCTGGTACAACGGTTTTCTTTCCTCTTGAAGACGGCATGGTACTGTGATCAGAATCATCAAGTCATCTTGATGAGTGGTCAAAGTAGAAGAAATACAATTTTCAATTAAAAAGCCGAATTTCAGCCACAACCAAACATAACTAATATAATAATTTTGTGACTTTATCATTGTATGTAGTAATGGCATGTGTAAGACAAAAGAATGAAGCTTTCCTAACAACATGAAATCTATGATAAATAATTGAAAAATGCAAATTACATGAGAGACATTGGCATGAAAATGTCATGAGGATGGGCATGGTAAAGTCATGGGTATGAAGTTTCCCTAATCACTTGATTTTAACATGCATTGTATAATAACTAACCTAAGAATACACACTAAAGGATAAAATAATGAGCAAAATGAAAAATAGTTCAAAAACAACAAAGATTATGCTAATAATAAGCATTAGTAATGAGTACAATAGAAGTGAAGGGAGTAAACAAACGCTAATGGAGAGAGATTGAGCATCAAGAACGAAGTTGAAGGCGGCGGACGGGCGTGGCAGGGGGAGTGTGGAGTTGAAACGGCTAGGGTTAGGGTTTTTGAATAGAGAAGAAAGTGAATAGTGCAGGGTATTTATAGATTTTGGGGCACACGGCCATGTCACACCCCCGTGCCCCCCAATTTCAGCCCGTGTGATTCGCGAATTTCAAATTTGGGCGCGTCTGATATTTAGTACACGCCCGTGTTCCTTGGGTGTGTGGGTTCACACGGCGTGTCTCACGATCGTGTCTAGCTTAGTTTACTTCCACGCCCGTGTGTGCAAGCCCCATGCCCGTGTTAATTTAACATGTTTGACCACAGGTGCTAGACACAAGCCTGTCTCACGCCGGTGCTAGTTTCTCAGTTTCAACCACGGGTCTTCCACACGGGCGTGTCGCACGCCTGTTTTGTTTTGGCAAGCTTGACCATGGTCATATCGCACGGCCGTGGCGTTTAATCGTAACCCGTGTTGGGGAAATCTTTTGCCCTGTTTTCACACGGCCTTACGCACACCCGTGTGCTTGGCCGTGTCTCTGGGAAAACACTTGTATTCAAGATTTCTATTAGTAAGTTAGGAGTTAAATACCAAAATTTAAAGAAATTAATATTGTTAGTGCTCGGGTTGCCTCCCGAGAAGCGCTTATTTATAGTCTAAGCTTGACTTACCTATTCAGTGAATGGTCATGGTGGTTTGAGGAGTTTATACTCCTTATTCCTGCTATCAGTCTTATCAAAGTAAGGTTTTAAACCGGTGTTGTTTACCTTAAAAGTGCCAAACTTGGGATGACTCACCTCCACCGTACCGAATGGAAAAATACTGAGTACCGTTAGAGGGATTTCCTCATTCGGTGTGGTAGTGACAATGTGAGGATCTGCGGCATCTAATAAGACCTTATCACCAACCTTAAGTTGATTTGAAGAGGTATCGGGCTCGGTTTGGCGTAGTTTCAGTTTGTCGGGTGTTCTTGGTCTTCATGAAGTTCCTCGATTTGTAGTCTTCGATCTTCATGAACAGGTCCTCTACTATTGCTTGAGAACGACTCATGTGCTTCCTTCAGACTGATTTTCTGCAAAGTAGGTTGCACCATATTGTTAGGTTTAGTAGAATGGTATAAATGATCACCTTCAATTCCTTATATGTTGCTAGAATTGCGAGCTTAAAGGGTGATTGTTTCGTCTCCCATCCGGAGTGTAAGTTCACCTGTGCTAACATCAATGATGGTTTTAGCAGTTGCTAAAAAGGGCCTTCCTAGAATTAAGGGAGTGTTGCTATCCTTTTCTATGTCTAGAACAATAAAGTCAACGGGAAATATAAATTTATCGATTTTAACTACCACATCTTCAATAATACCCCTAGGGAATCTTATAGTTTTATCTGCTAATTGAATGCTCATCCTAGTCTGTTTGGGTTTCTCGAGACCTAGTTGCTTAAACATTTTGTAAGGCATGATGTTGATACTAGCCCCTAGATCAGCCAATGAATAATTAACGTCTAAACTACCAATTAAGCAAGGAATCGTAAAACTCCCTGGATCTTTTAGTTTGTTGGGTAGTTTATTTTGGAGAATGGTCGACCAAACTGCGTTCAGCTCCACATGCGATACCTCGTCCAACTTTCGCTTATTTGCTAAAAGATCCTTTAAAAATTTCATTGCATTTGGCATCTGCGATAGAGCTTCAATAAACGGTAAGTTAATATGTAATTTTTTTAAGAGTTTAAGGAATTTACCAAATTGTTCATCTGAGCGGTCTTTCCTTGTCGCGTTGGGGTATGGCACATGAGTTTTATATTCGACAGTCACTGGTTTGTTTTTATTATAATCTACCTCACCTTGACCTTTGCTTACCATAGTTTCTTGCCTCGATTCTGGTCCAGGCTCAACGACTCCTTCATTATCTTGAATATTAATTGCGTTGAGCTGTTCCCTTGGGTTGGGTTCAGTATTACTTGGCAAGCTACCTTATGGTCGTTCGAAGATTAGTTTGGATAGCTGGCCTATCTGAGTTTCGAGCCCTTAGATCGATGCTTGTTGATTTTTAAGTGCTGTCTTAGTGTTCTGAAAATGAGTTTCCGACATCGAAATAAACTTTAAGAGCATCTCTTCAAGGTTTGGCTTCTTTTCCTGTTGGTAGGGTGGTTGTTGGTAGCCTGGAGGATGTTGTTGTCTTTGATTTCCTTGACCGCCCCTGCATTATAAGTGTTACTATATGGATTGTTTTGAGGTCGAGGATTATTACCCATGTAATTTAATTGCTTGTTATCCATGTTGTGGCCATAAGATTGGTATTCTAAATGGTTTGTTCCATTACTACTTGCTTCGCACTGCATTACTGGGTGAACCTGTGAAGAATTAAGAAAACCATCAATCTTTTTATTTAAGAGTTCTACCTGATTAGAGAGCATGGTGACTGAATCGACGTTATAAATGCCGGCTGTTTTCGTTGGCTTTGTCCACATGACTTGCCACTAATAGTTATTCAGTGACATCTCTTCTATAAACTCATAGGCATCTTTCGGTGTTTTATTATTGACAGTTCCGCCTGCCGCTGTGTCAACCATTTTCCAAGTCAAAAGATTCAGACCATTGTGAAATGTTTGTACTTGGAGCCAAAGCGGTAACCCATGGTGAGACACCTTCTCAAAAGCTCCTTGTATCTCTTCTATGCATCGTAGAGTGTTTCTAAATCCATCTGTACAGAAGAAGAGATATCATTACGTAATTTAGCCGTTTTAGCCGGCGGAAAATATTTTAGTAAAAATTTTTTTGTCATTTGTTCCCAACTAGTAATTGATCCTCGTGGTAACGAGTTCAACCACTGTTTAGCTTTGTTCTTCAATGAAAAGGGAAACAACTGAAGACGAATGGCATCATCAAAAACGCCATTGATTTTAAATGTATCGCATAGTTCCAAAAAGTTGGCTAAATGAGCGTTGGGATCCTCATCCTGCAAACCATCAAACTGAACAAATTACTGTATCATTTGAATAGTGTTAGGTTTTAATTCAAAAGTATTTGTAGCTACAATAGGTCTAACTATGCTTGATTCAGTTCCTGTTAAAGAGGGTTTAGCATAATCATACATAGTGCGTGGAGCAGGATTTTGATTAACCGCAATTGCAGGAGGAAGCTGATTCCCTTGGTTTTCAGCCATCTCTTCGGTTGGGGGTTGAGTATCGTCTTCTTGCTCGTTCTCCGTGTATCTTAAGCTTCGCCTTATTTCTCTTCAGTTTCTACGTACTGTGCGATCGATTTCTTTACTTGTCATAAACCAACATAAACTTTAAAAACCTGCCAAGAGAAGGAAAAAGTAAGTTAACAAATAATAATAAAATTAAATTAAATTGCAAGAAAAATAAATGGCTAAAGTAATAAAAATTAAGCGTTCCTAATATCTTAGTTCCCCGGTAACGGCGCCAAAAAGTTGATCGCGATATTTCGTGATAAGTTTTAAATATTTATAATTAATCGTTCTTGAAACTAACTATTATCGCGATGTAGGCAAATGTACCTATCAAACAGTAGTATAGTTTTAGCAAGACCGGATTGTCGAACCCAAAGGAACTAAAAGTACTAGTAATGACTATCTTATTATCTAGCCTAAGAATAATGGGGTTTTGTTTTTAACTAACTAATTATCTAAACTAAGAACTCACAGAGAATAGAATTGGGGAATTGCTTTTGGGAAAATCGATTGAATGAAGACAATACCTAGGGAAAAATCCACCTAGACTTTACTTGTTATTCTGGCTCCGAATCGGCCGATTTATTCATTCAACTTGTTCTGTAGAAATCCCTAAGTTATGTTATTATCCCTATTCAAGACTAATAACATCTAATTTCTAGATTGAATACCCGAGACTTTTCTCTAATTAACACTCTAGGGTTGCATTAACTCGATCTATGGATCCCCTTATTAGGTTTCACCCTAATCCGACAAAATCACCCTATGTCTAGGCGCACAATCGACACCGCTTAATTATGATAAATGTACTCTTAGCCAGGGTCTATTCGTCCTCTGAATAAGAGCTTATCTTGAATCAGTATCCTGGGATAACGAAACAAGAATTAAGAACACATAATTAAAAACAAGTTAAATATTTATCATACGATTCAGAAAATAATAACAAGATTCGTCTTAGGTTTCATATTTAGGGGATTTAGTTTATAACTAAATAAGAAAACATCTCAGAAAATAAAGAATACAAAACATAAAGAAAATCCAAAACTCCTAAAGGGGAATTGAGGATAGATCTTCAGTCTTGATGATGAATCCGGCTTCTGAGATGAATCAATCGGCTTCCTTGGAGTAATTCCCTACTCTCTATTCTGTGTGCCCCCTTTTCTCCTCTTCTAGGGTGTATTTATAGGCTTTGGAATGCCTATGAGCCCTCAAAAGTGGCCGTTTCTGAATTGGACTTAACTTAGGCTCGGTAGGGACACGACTGTGTGACACGCCCATCTACGATTACTTTAGGCCATGTTCGAGCCTGTTAGAATGGTACGGGTGTGTGCTATACCCGTGTGAGTCGTGCTTCAATTCTGCCAGATTGACACGACCGTGTGGTCTGCCCGTGTGAGGAAGTCGAGGCCATGTTAAGTTCATACTGTGGCCCATTTTCTCTGTTTTTGGCCTGTTTCTCGTTCCTTTCTCTCTCTTATACTCTCCTAAGTATAAAACATGAAATTAAAGCATTAGGAGCATCGAATTCACCAATTCTAATGGAAAATCATCCTTAAATGCGTTAAACTTGGGGTAAAAATATGTATAAATTATAGTTTATCAGTTTTTCACTAATTATAGCACCTTTAACTAAGTTGTTACGTAAGGGTGTGCCGTTTAACTAGACTAATGCGCATCAAGAGAGCTTCGAGAAGCTCAAGAAAGTTCTAACTGAGGCCTTTGTCTTGATACGCCAGAGTCTGGGAAAAAGTTCACTGTCTACAGCATTGCATCACATGTTGGTTTGAGATGTGTGTTGATGCAAGAGGGTAAGGTGGTGGCATATGTATCTCTTCAACTTAAAACTCATGAGGCAAATTATTTGACGCACGAATTTGAGTTGACCGCAGTGGTAATCACTCTAAAAATTTAGAGGCACTATTTGTACGGTGAGAAATGTGTCATTTACACGGATCACGAGAGCCTCAAGTATCTCCTCACTCAGAAGCAGCTAAATCTTAGGTAGCGTAGATGGATTGAGCTGCTAAAATACTATGATTGTACGATTGAATACCATATTGGGAAGGTTAATGTGGTGACGGACGCACTGAGTTGTAGAGCTATGACTTATCTGAGGGTGATGTTTGCTCACCTCAGTTTATTTGACGATGGTAGCTTGTTGGCCAAGCTCCAAGTTAAACCGACTTGGATGGATCAGATTAAGGGTAAACAATTGGAGGATGAGTCACTGGGTCTTCGTTTCCGACAGGTTGAGAGTGGGGAAACTGCAAATTTTGGGCTGAATAGCAAAGGGGTGCTCTATTTCCATAGGAGAATCTGAGTACCGAAGAATATTGATTTGAGGCAGTCTATACTGCGAGAGGCGCATAGTAGTCCTTATGCTATGCATCCTGGTGGAAATAAGATGTACCGAGCCCTTCGTGAGTTGTATTGGTGGCTGGGTCTTAAGCGTGAAGTTACCAAATTCGTGAGTAAATGTCTGACTTGACAGCAAGTTAAGGCTGAACATCAATTATCTTCAAGGTTGCTTCATCTAGTTAAGATTCCACTTTGGAAGTGGGAGAGAGTGACTATGGACTTTGTTAGTGGGCTGTCCTTAACACCTACTAAGAAGGATTCAGTATGGGTCATCGTAGATCGATTGACCAAATCTGCCCATTTCATACCAGTTCATACTGATTACTCTTTGCAAAAGCTAGCTAAACTGTATGTGGCTGAGATAGTGAGACTGCATGGGGTACCAGTTTCCATAATATCTGATAGGGATCCTCACTTTACGTCTCAGCTATGGAAGAAGTTGCATGAAGCTCTAGATACATGGTTGGATTTTAGTACTGCGTTCCATCCTCAAACAGATAGTCAGTCAGAGACAGTGATTCAGATACTGGAGGACATGTTAAGGAGTTGTAAGATTGACTTCTGAGGCAGTTGGGAGGATTACTTGCTGCTAGCAGAGTTTGTTTATAACAATAACTATCAGTCTAGCATACAGATGGCACCTTACGAGGCATTATATGGTAGTAGGTGTCGTATGTTGGAACGCCGGTACCCCCATGGCACAGCGGAAAAATAATATATATACATTCCGGCGATCCAAACCATGGATCAATGTGCGAGGAACGAATCGGTGTGAAAAAGTTTCGAAATTACCCTAATTTTGATCTGAGTAGACAGTGAAGCCTCGGCAATGAGAATACTATTTTGATTTCGAATCCAAGCCGCAATCCTTATGATCCCGACCTCTACGCAATCCACCCAGTTGACAAGGAATGGAAAAAATCCCCAAAAACTATTTTCAGAGATATTTTGCTTGACCGCTACTAGACCTAATAGCAAAGCTTTGGGTTTTTATATATATATTCACTTTTTAGGGTTTTTCTCCCTTTCCAAATATACCTCCCTTTATAATTGGTATGTATATATGGAATTAAATTTTAATCTGAACATAATAATCATAATTAAAATAAATAAGTATAATAATGTTTTAACCGAAAATTATAATTACATTAATTATAATAAAGATTTTGGTAAACTATATTTATTTAAATTTATATACGAACCAAATTCATATATTAATAGAATTATGTTCTCCTTATGTGTACAACATCCTTTAACATATAATATGTTCGATATTTGATT
Organism: Gossypium hirsutum; assembly: GCF_007990345.1. Classification (NCBI taxonomy): domain Eukaryota; kingdom Viridiplantae; phylum Streptophyta; class Magnoliopsida; order Malvales; family Malvaceae; genus Gossypium; species Gossypium hirsutum. The sequence continues at coordinate 58,268,178 of NC_053431.1, forward strand.
GCCCAATTAAATTAATTCTATAATTAATTTAATTCATGTGACAACCAAACACAATACCAACTATGTTTTACTCCATTCATTTCAACCATAGGGTGTGACCCTGTAGGTTCTTGTAACGTTAGCAGTAATACTAGAACGATTCTAATGTTACAAACAATGAGTGGCATCTAGCAATGCATCATTGCTACCTAAGTTACAAGAAGTCATGATTCGACATAACCTTTTGTGATTAATCTTTTATGCATTAATCCTTAAATCCTTTATCTCTGGAATGGACACAAGTCATGGAATAGTCACACTTGCATAGTCCATCCCATGTTTCTTGATACCTTGAGTAGACTATGATACACAAATAAGTATGACATCTCATATCAACTTATTTGAGCATGGCCATGCATTTTTAATCTCACTCAATCAAGTGGCCTAAGATATTACTCTTATTATGTAAGAGGACTGTATCAAAATATACAACTCACGATGTTGGGATAATGATGATCTCAAGTCTAAGGATCATATACATATTAATCACTATGAGTAATGTTGTGATAATTACATAATAATCCAAGAAACATACTCATAACGGGTCAGTCCAATATGTTGTTCTCTAACACACATATTCATGCATTGATTTTGACACTCCATATCAATGACAACTCTTTATCATCAATATACTACATGTTAGTCTTAATGCATTATTGTTGTCCTAGCCAACAATAATACTTGACTAAGGACCTTTTAAGAATAATCATATTATTCTCAGGACATTATTATAAAACAGTTTATTTATACACATAGAAAAGAAACTGAAATAATAATGGCAACGCCTTATATTAATAAATATGGTAAATCAAGTATGTTATTACAACCATCTCATGATTGATCTTTGGGCATACTCTTACATCGTACTCCTTCGTGTTGGACTGAGTTGGGTGAGCGGCGTGTTCTGGGCCCTGAATTAGTTTCTGATACTGAGGATAAAGTTAGACTGATACAGGATCAACTGAAGGCGGCATCAGACAGACATAAGTCTTATGTGGATATGAAGCATAAAGAGATTGAGTTTTCTGTGGGGGACTTCGTGTTTCTCAAGGTTTCGCCATGCAAGAAGGTACTGAGGTTTGGACGTAAGCGCAAGTTGAGCCCTAGGTTCATTGGGCCTTATTGCATACTAAAATGTGTGGGACCTATTGCTTATCAGCTAGAGTTACCTCCAGAGTTAGACTGGATTCACGATGTGTTCCATGTCTCTATGTTGAGGCGCTACCACTCTGATCTTGCGCATGTTATCTCGGTTGAGGAGATTGAGATTAGACCAGATCTGACTTTTACGGAAGAGCTAGTTCAGATAATAGATCGTGATGTAAACATTTTAAGAAAGAAGTCTATTCCACTAGTTAAGGTTCTTTGGCATAATCACAACTCTGAGGAGGCCACGTGGGAACCTGAGGAGGCAATGCAACAAAAATACCCTCAACTGCTTTGATCAGGTAAATTTTGAGGCTAAAATTTTCTCTTAGGGGGATAGAGTTGTAATGCCCCAAAATCAAAAGTATTTATTTTTTTATGTTTGTGGCACACAATTGTGTATCTGCTTCAGTGGTTATGTGTTCTGGGAGTGTCTAAGAAGTCTTTGGTTTAAGCCTTAGCTTGTGCAAAAGTTTTGTTTTTGATTTGAATAAACCCTGTCCCTAGTTAGTAGGCTTTTAAATAAATGTGGGTATTTTATGTCAGAAAGGGCCTGCTGGTCTAGGGGATAAGCGGCGTGTGGTGGTTACCTGTGGTCTAAGGTTCGAGTGCTGGTAGGCGTATTGAGGTGTTTTATTTTGCTGCTAGTGCCATGGGAGTGTTGTGGTTTGACGAAACACTGAAGTGTTTGAGTGGAATTTGAACTAGGAGGTTGAGGGAGAAGTGAACGGTTTTAAGGGATTTAGGGAGGAAGATAAGGGATTTTGAAGGAGTCGAAGTATTGGTGTCGAATTTGAACTCCCAACATTCAAGATTTCGGCTTTGGTTAGTTTCTCTCCTCATTTTCAGTTTCTGACAATTTCTTTTGGTTCCTTTCACTTTTTGATTTGAAGACCGAATACTACTATAAACCTTTCGGGTATCTTCTCTTTTCTTTTTGTTGTTATTTCGAGTTGCACTTCCCTCAAGTTCACCTGCTAATCGTTGGCTCTTCTCTAGCAGTCATCCTTTCAGTTTTCTTTGCTTTGGCTGAATATTCATTCTTCCCCTTTCTTATTCGGTTTCCCTTTGACCAATTGTTTCTAATTCTTTTTCCCTTTCTCAATCAGTTTCCCTTTGACCGATTGCTTTTAGTTCTTTTTCCCTTTCTCAATCAGTTTCCCTTTGATCGATTGCTTCTAGTTCTTTTTCCCTTTCTCAATTGGTTTCCCTTTGACCGATTGCTTCTAGTTATTTTTCCCTTTCTCAATTGATTTCCCTTGATCGATTGCTTCTTGTTCTTTTCCCCTCCCTTTTTCGTAGTTTGTTGTGGACGAATCTCCTTATAGCTGAACCTTGCTTTTTCTCCATCCATCTCTTCCTCTCCTTCTTAATTGTTGTGTTCCTATCGGTTTCTTGGGTGTTTGGCTTGCGTTCCTAGGGTAGGCCGATTTTTTCCTTCTTCCATCTTTGGTTTTGCGGTTTTGATAAGTTGGTATGCGTTTGATTCGAGCTATTTGTTTGAGCATTATTGGTTAATAGAATTCGGTTGTAATGCAGTTAATCACCAAGGAGTGTATAATCAACCTTTTTCAGCGGTTTAGGTGGGCTGAGCAACATTCGTTCTATTAAGGCAAGTGACAATCTACCTTTTGGATAAGTAATATAAGAGGGGCCATTTTAACCCTATCGTGAAAGGACTAATGGTGTGTTATGTTTGAATATAGGTTGGAGTGCTCAAGAGTGGTGTGCGCACTTTCGTAAACAAGGTGTGTAACCACAATCCCAACTTTGCAAATCAGAAAAAGCTAAAAAAAAGTGAATGACGACGCTACACGGGTCTGCACGCTCGTGTGGTAGTCCGTGTGATTAAACATGGGCGTATGATCGTCGAGGCCAACCGTGTCCGAATGCATGGGTTGGGCCATGTAGGCCCACAGGCATGTGGGCCCAACACGGGTAAACCACACAGACGTGTGGAAATTATTGGCCTGGGCTGTGTAAGACACACGGCGAAGGCCATTATAGGCCATGTGGATGACACGGGCGTATGGGCCCATATGGGGCCATAATATGGGCCGTGGGCCCATTTTTGCTGTTTGACTATTAAGGTTGTACGGGTCACCCGAGACGACTGTGGACCTACTGTCGGGTCGGTAAGTGTTCCTAGACCCCCTAATTAATAAATTGACTTTGATGCCCTGAGTGATAAAATGACTGTTATGCCCCTATGGGATGTATGATTATATTTGAGCATGCCATTTTAAACATATTGAATACATGTATGATATTATGACATGATGCATGATATGTTGCATGGGGATGGGTTTTGTAACACCCCTACCCGTATCTATTGTTAGAATAGGGTACGAGGCATTACCAGAGTTTACTGAACATTTTCAGATAATTCTGAGTCATTTATTATTCATATTCTGAAAATAATCGTAACGTCTCTCTATTGGGCCCTCGAAGCCCAAAACATACATTAGAAACCAACCGAAATTAAATCGGGATTAGAGAAAAAATTTTCGCAAAATCTTAAATTAAATTTTCATCTAAGTACTTACCATTTCAATGCACTTATAATTAAAAATATTACCATTCAACCAGTAATTTAACACTTGCTTAAACTTCAAGCAACAATATTGGTTAGCGTACTTTAATATTGACAAACTTATTTTCTCAACATGTCTCACTTGAATTTATTACTTGTCATAAGATACATAATTTTCCTTGTATAAACGTATCAAAAATAGTCTCATATTTACATATTTGATAGTCTCATATTTACATATCATGATACATATCATTTTCTTGTTGTTTCTTCATAAATATACATACATATATTTCAATTCATTATGATAATAATACATGTACCATCATTATCATGAGTTTAGTGTATATTTATTCCAATAGCAATTCATAATCTTGAATATGCATAATTATCAGGCAAGTTTCACATACATGTATTTTCCATATCATATTTCAATATATCAAATAACTATCATTTCTATGTATTTCAAGTTTTATTTTTTGATTTCAAGTTCTTACCATTTTCTATATTTATCCCGTTGAATTTCTCAGAATTTCAATGGATTTTCAGAGGTACACTTTTGTGTACCATTTCGGGTCCGTTAATTCATATTCATGTGAGCACATTTCCATTTCAGAGAGCACACTCCCGCGAACCTCATTTCTCACAGTGGGATTACTAGTCCAGGCTAAATCCCCTATGAGAGAGCACACTCCTGCGAACTTCATTTCTTACAGCAAGATTACCAGTCCAGGCTAAATCCCCTAGAATGACAAATACTCTATAGAGCTTTGTCTGGATTACCAATCCAGGCTAAATCCAGACTCACACTTATTCTTCGAGAGGGCTATATCATTAGGATCACCCGTCCGGGCTAGATCCTTTGTATTGTCAATTCCCTTTTCAATGATCCATCGAATTTTCCTTTCATTCAACCGGGATTTCTTCCCCTTTTTTATCAAATATATTAATGTTTCATCAATTTTCATACAATGAACATTCTAATCATATTCACATCAATAACATACATTTCAAGCATATAAGAATATAATTCAAGTTACACGAATTTACCTTGTTGCTTGTTCATGTTTATAATTTCACTAATCCGATAACATTTTCTTTTCCATGTTCAAGTCTCGTATTTGAGCGTCCGTATCTTTATAAATAACTTTGATCATAATTTTCATTCATTTCATATTCTGATACGATCAATTAATACTCTAGGCAAAATTACCATTTTGCCCTTGAACTTTTAATTAATGATGATTTTATCTTTAGGCTCAGAAAAATAAAATTCTTGTAATTTAATCCTTATTTCAAGCCTAATTATTCTCAAACATATTGATAACAGCCCATGAATTCTATGAACTATTAGAATTTTCCATAATTTCAACACTTTTCAATTTAATCCTTAAAACATGTTTTCACCCGATCTTAGTCTAAATTAATAATTTCATTCAATTTTTAAATTTAAATAATAAAATAATCCAATTCATGCAATTTGGTCATTTCTGACATTTTTACAAAATTGCCCACAAAATTTTATTTTCATTCAATTTAGTCCCTGAGCCTAAAACATGCAAATTAGCCATGCTAACTGAATATTCATATATATTTTCCTCCTCCTCCTCTCCATTCCACATCCTTAAATGTATATAACATGCTTATAAGTAACATTATCTATAATTTCACTATTTACTTATATGTATATTCAAAGCTATCCATCCGTGTCATAGTCACTAAATTATATTTATCTTAAGATATAGAACTCCAAATTAAGATCCGCTAATTTTCCCTGAAACTATACTCACATATATTCTTACCATAAAATTTTTAGAGTTTTTAGTTCAGCCAATAAGTACAGTTTATTCTTTAAATTTACCCCTATTCTAATGTCTGACAGTTCCGACCCTTTTTCACTAAGAACTAATTATCTCCTCTTACAGGATTCGGATAATGTTCCTGCTTGTTTTTCTTGAAAAGAGACTCATCAAGAATTTTAAACATATAAATTTAATCCTTTAATTATGTTTATCCAATTTTTTTATTATTTTCCAAAGTTAGATTACGGGAACCTGAAGTCACTCTGACCTTGTCTCACAAAATTTATTATTTCTCATAATTCAAAATTTAATTGCTTACACCGTTTCTTCTATAAGAAACTAGACTCAATAAGATTTAATTCCATATTTTTTTCATCCTCAAATTCGATTTCCAAAATTTATGGTGATTTTTTAAAGTTAGCCTACTGTTGCTATCCAAAACTATTTTAGTGCAAGATGTTTATTTACCATGTTTATAACACCCTTATTTTCTTTCTATACACTATTTCTCATTACTTCCTCTTATCTTCCCTTCACTAAAATATCAAGAACATAAGACCATATAAAATAAAACTCTACATTAACATCAATTCCATGCTTTTTCAATAATATCAAACTTAAAAAATATTGAAATCTTGATGTTCTTACCTTGTTCCATTAATTTCAATCTTTAACTTAATTTTCTCTCTCCTCCAGCTTCTATTTCTTAAATCTAACTTGATATTCTAGCTCTCCATAGTCTCCTTATTATTTTTCTCTCTTGGTAACTATAGAAATTCTTTTAATTTCTAGGTGAAAATGGTGAATTTTTTATGAAAGGACTAAATTGTAAATAAAAAAAAGTTGCTTTCTTCTCTTCTTTCTAACGTGGGATGCATGGAAGAAGATGATGGTTGGTGTGTGTGTTCCATCTTTCTCTCCACACATATATATTTATACTAAATAAAATAATAAAAAATAAAATATTATTAAAAATCAATTCAAAATATTCATTAACTAATTAGTTAATCTAAAATATCATCAACATCATCATTGCCTTTTAGATTTCTCTCTCCTTTTAATTGACCATTTTTCCCTTTATAATCTTTAAAATTCCATCCTTAAAATATTTGCACTATTGGTCCTTCAAATTTTTAATATTTACACTTTAACCTTCAAATTTTGAGTATTTACTCTTGAGCAACAAAACTTTTCTCACTTTTACAATTTAGTCCTTTCCTGAATTAATATATCATAATATAATTCCAAGGTTGACATAACTCAAAATTTCCCCTTTTTATCACTTTATTTTCTTATTTTACTATATCAAAGATAATATTTTACTGTAAAAATTTTCGGGCTATTACAGGTTTATTATGATTAGAGGAAGTGTACTGTATTGGCAGCTTTACTGCAAATACTGTTTAGAGTCGCAACTAGTACTACTTAGAGTGTAAGGATGGGTGAGTTGATTATATCCCCACATGGAGTGGAGGGTTGGACGGAGATGGAGTGTAGAGGCTGGCTGGGTATGATCTCTTAATTGTATATATGTACTGTTACTGTCACTGAGATGGGCTCAGGCCCAAACTAATACTGATACTGTATTGGGCTGAGGCCTTAACTGAGGTTGACCCATTACTGAAATAGGCTCAGGCCCAGACTGTATATGCTCACTGTTTGGTTATTTGATATGGGATTACACACTGAGTTTTCATAACTCACCCATCTGTTTATCTGTACAAGTAATCCCCAGTCTTAGGTAGATCGGTGCTATGAGGGACTCAAAGGTGGCCATACAACCACACATACTTTCTTATTTTATTTTTAAATTATAAGTGATTTTATTTTGGGGATTTTTATTGTAATAAGTTCTCTTTGGATTTTATTTCTAATTTGGGTTTTTATTTGCTTTGATTTATAACAGCTAGCAGTAGGATAAGATGCGGGTTTTCAAAAAGATAGATGTTTCAAAAATACCATGAATATGTAATCAATTTTAAGAGCTTTCGTAAGAAATATCATTTTAAACAATAAAAATAAAAAACGACGTTTTAATATGATTAACTTTTGAAAAACAACTCATATTTGGAAAATAAACGACATGTCTGGAAATCATCTTTAAGATCACTCAAAGAGGTGGTAGAGAATGGGTTTTTAACAATATCACACTTTATGAAAACCACTTCAATGTGGCATCGCCAGATTCGGCCATAACGTCTAGGCCAGGTTTGGGGTGTTACAGAGGACACACAACCGTGTCACGTGGCCGTGTGTCACCCACAGCTTAACCACACGTCTGTATCTTAGGCCGTGTGGACAAAAAAAAAGATTAATTTCAAGCCATTCCTTTCACCCATTTCAAGCTATAAGACATTTGCACAGGCAATCTAGCTTTCAAACATACCCAAAATATGCATAATAAGGTTAATTGAATATGACATCCATCTATACAACCAATATGCCAAAAGGCACCTCAATCATGACAATCAAACATACCTAAATTTGTGCCCAAATGGCCATAATTCAACCCAACATAGTTAGCTAAATTCCATATTAAAACATGCTCTAAATTATCACTTTGCAAACATGCCAACACTTACCACTTTGGCCATAAAACCATGTATCGATTTGATCATATAAACACCAACCATTAAGCAATAAAGTAACATAAGTTTCACAATTTCAAGCAACATTACATGCCAATATCATTAACTAAACATTAGACATAAGTCCAACTATACATGCCATTATAACCATGACCAAAGTATCAAAATCTACCGATAAAATCGATGGATAGTGATGGATCTCCGACTAGCTTCCGACTCAATCGAGCTTTTGATAATCTGAAAAGTAAGAGAAATGTGACTACGTAAGCATTGATTGATTAGTAAGCTCGTATATACTTTAAGCATAATATTCCATTTCAATAATAAACTTTATAGAATAAACATAAACCTATGCCAATGCCATAAGATTCATAAATCTATATGAGCATTGACTTACAAATGCGTAAGTTCATTAATGTCGCATTATTTATCATTCATAATACGATAGGATTTTATGGTACGTAATTTATAATCATCAACCTTTTTATAAGATTATACACCTTCCAATTTACTTACTTTCCAATCCATTCCCAATGCTTATCATAAGTCTAAACAACACTATCAATTCCCGACTTAGTGTATTTATCCATGATATAAATATATTCATCCACAGCATACGTAAATTTCTCACATATAAATACATCTTTCCTAAACCTTATTCCTTTTTCATCAAATTTCATTCCAACTATGAATTTACCATTTCACTACCTCTCCTCACCTGTTTCATATGTATAACACACAAGATATATGCAAGACATCAACCATGACTACAAGCTAGTGAATTAAATATAGCTCTTTTGGAATGAACTACATGTTAAACCATTTCATAAAAGAAAATTACATACTTTGATTCTTACCACTCTTTCATGCACATATGCATCTTTCCACTTGGTCACTTATCGTTTCATTGTATTTTATTAAGATTAAGCATGATATAGTCCAATCATACACTTGGCACAAGTCTAAGCACCAACAACAACACATGTTAGCATACTTGAACATAATTCATGTAAACTTAACATAGATAACCATTATACTTGGTGGTACGTGATATTCGTGACAAGTTTTAAAGATTTTTGAATGAATCATTCTTAAGACTAATTTATTATCATGATTAAGGCAAGTGTACCTATCGAACAGTAGTATAGTTTAGAAAGCCGGATTGTCGAACCCAAAGGAACCACGAGTATTAGTATTTACTTTCTTTTTTATTATCTAGCCTAAAAATTAAGAGATTTGGTTATCTAAACTAATTACTAAACTAAGAATGCACAGAAAGAAAATTTGGGAAAATACTTTTGGGAAAATTCAATTGATTAAGACAATACCTAAGGAAAAATCCACCTAGACTTCACTTGTTATTTGACTCTGAATCAAACGATTTATTCATTTGACTTGATCCGTAGAAATCCCTATGTTATATTATTATCTCTCTTGAGCCTAATAACGTCTAACCCTAGGTTGAATAATTGAAATCTCTTTCTAATTAACACCCTAGAATTGCATTAACTTGATCTATGGATTCCCTTATTAGGTTTCACCCTAATCCGGCAAAATCTTATCACCTTATCTCTTGGCGTGCAATCAACTCTGCTTAATTATGACAAATTTACTCTTAGATAGGGTCTATTCCTCCTCTGAATAAAAGCTTAACTTGAATCAATATCCTGGAATATCAAAACAAGAATTAAGAACACATAATCAAGACAAGTCAAATATTTATCATACAATTCAGATAATAATAACAAGATTCATCTTAGGTTTCATTCCCCTTAGGTATTTAAGGGGTTTAGTTCATACTTATGAAAAAAAACATCTCAAAAGCATAAATATAACAAAACATAAGGAAACCCAAAACTCCTGAAGGAACTTAAAGGGAGATCTTCAGTCTTGATGATGAATCCGGCCTCTTAGATGGATCAATCGACTTTCCTTGAGTAATTCCTTGCTTCCTACTCTGCATCTCCCTCTTAAGTGCCTCCTAAGGTGTTTAAATAGGCTTTTGAATGCCTAAGAGTCCAAAAAATTGGCCTTTTCCGAATAAGACTATACTTGGGCTCGACAGGGACACGCCTATGCCCGATAACTCCAGCTCATGGTCAAGGCTGTTGAATAGGCACGTGTGTGTAGTCTACCCGTGTAAGTCGTGCTTCAATCCTGCCAAATGGACACGGCTGTGTGACATGCCCGTGTGAGGAAGCCCAGGCTGTGTTGATTTCCCACGTGGATCCATTTTCTTCGTTTTCGGCCCGTTTCTCGCTCTTTTTACTCTCCTATGCTAACCTAAGTATAAAACATGAAATTAAAGGATTAGGAGCATCGAATTCACTAAATCTAAGGAGAAACCATTCATAAATGGGGTAAGCATAGGATAAAAATATGTATAAATTGTGGTTTATCAAATACCCCCACACTTAAGCATCTTCTTGTCCTCAAGCAAAATCCTCAGCTCACAATCAAAATAAATTCTTTTTAATTTATAATCTCTATCAATAAGATCTCAAAATAATCCACAAGTACTCATACATTGAAAATTCAACTAAAAGTACATCAAAGTTTCAAACATTCCAAGTTAAGCATTTTATCACGAAAACATAGGTGTCTCCCTTCATCTAAGTGATTCACTTTGATCAAAATATCGCAAAGTTTAACATCTTCACTAAAGATTCACTCAAATCACTCAAGGTGTTTAAGGACATTAATTAAAGCACTCATTAGTCAATATGAAAAGTTATTACCATAGGCTTGCTTGAAAATCAAATCTCCACCATTATATATTGAGCTGATACATCAATCAAAAAGGTCTTTTAGAGGGTTGTAATGTGGCTTTGGTTAGAGGGTGTGGTCACAAGTTGAAAGAAGAGGTTAGAATCAAGATTGAATTGAAAAATTACCTAGCTAGAAAAATAACTAGTCATCAATGAAATACAAGTGAGCTTCTTCTCAGAATATGGAATTAACACTCAAGCTCAAAAATGACGAATTACTACTAATATATATGTAAGTATTGTTGTTGTTTTTTTCTTTTTAGAAAAAGTCAAACACATAGAATAACAAAACATAGTTAAGCAATTTGTTCAAATCAAATCTCGACAAAAATAGGGATCAAATTAGGGGATTTCAACAATAATGGGTTATAGGTTAATATTGAGGGTAAATTAATTAATGGTTTGTTAGGCTCAAAGGGGGTTCACTAAGAGTTAATTATGGAGGTAGACTTTTGTGGAGTGAGTGGGTTAAACCTAAGTGCCTTTATCATCTTGACATATCAAATCAAATGGTGTGGTCTTGACATGCATAATCAAGCAAGTTCTAGAATAATAAATCAAAACTGACGCACTCATAATGAAAGTGAGCATGAAAGGAATAAAATATGCTCTAAAGGCTCAAGATCTCACAAAAATTATGGCTTTTTGATGTTTAAACTTGTGAATTTCAACTTAAGATAATACCTAAACTTAGGGAAACAACCTAAAAGTTTTTAATTTTTCAAAAATCAACTTATCATGCTTAATTCCCTAATTTCGTAAAGTTTAAACAATCAATGCATAATTGCCTATGTTTTAATTCAAGACATATCAATAAAAATCATAAATTAATTAAAATTCATTCTAATAGTGATATGAGTAATTCACATAAGAATAAGACAAAATTCAGGGAATTCTAATGATAATATAAAAGACCCCCCACACTAAAGATGTACATTGCCCTCAATGTACAAAGATAGATATATTGAAAAAGATAGATATATAATCATAAGATTGGGAGAGAAGTGAAACTTCTTGAATGAAGAATGGACTCCTTGAATTGGAGTTATGGAGAATAACTGGCCAAAGCAATGATGAGAGTAGAGGAGGATACTTCGGTGGTGGTAGACGTTCATTAGTCCAAAAGTCCTGCGCCAAAAGAATATTTTATCTGGTGGTAGCTATAGTCGTGGTCGAGCAGGACATGGCAATCGTGGAGAACCTTTCCCAGTGGATTTTTTGGTTCCTATGCGATGATGTGCTTTAGGGCTCTTTATAACTGTGATAGAATCAGGAACTTTTTAGGGAATATAATGAAGCATAATTACTCGTAATGAAATAGCCAAAACTATAAATTATTCAATAAAAATTATAAAAATTAAAATTAAAATAATATTAAAGGAAAATGAAATAAAAAGTACTTAATTAAGATAAATAAAGATAAAAGTGAAAATAAAAATAAAAAAATAAAAAGTTTTTAAACATCGTCATCGCTTGATGGTTCGTGAAGTGGTGGTTGCGAAGAGATGTGGAAGTGCTGACAAATCTGATGTAGAGCCGCATCAATGTGATCAAAGTGCTGAAAACATTGCTGCTCAAATCATGTAAGGCACTCAGAGATGTCAAAATATGAAGCCGCCACATGAACTGGATGATGGATGAGTGGTGGCTGAGACAGTGGGTCCTCATGACGTTGAGGGACATCATCAGTAATGTCCTCTGGGTCCTCCTCCTCGGTGGACTAGACGAGGCAGTACTGAGGAGGGTAGGTTCCATGTCGTTTCTTGATCATCCTCATACTTACATGCTTGAGATGCCCTGTGGGGACATTTGGCCGATGAGAGTGAGGGAGGATGATTGTGTTGCTGTGTTGAGGAGCCCGAAGTGCCGAGCCAGTCGAGTCACATTGGGCTCGATAGAGATGACCCCTCTCCTATGTCGCTCTGTCTGATGGCGAATGGCGAGGGCGATGAAGTAAGCAAGGTCAAGGACGTACCCGTTCGCCATGCTCCATAAGAAATAGGCGTCATGGGTGGTGACGACGCCAGTGCTCACTCGTCTCCCTGTCAAAGTGTGAGCCAAGATGGTGTGTAGTTACCTCAAGGATGGAAGGAGAGCCGATGCCTTGGATCGGCTAGGATCGAAGGTGGCCAAGGCAGGGACGAGGTCCCTCCAGGATTTTGATGGGGAGTAGTGGATGTGGCGGTGGAGGGTGTCAAATTCATTGTCATCCATGAATTCCTCCGTGTATAGCCCTAGTGAAATCCCTAACTCGGGTACGCTTAATTGGCGTACTAGACCACCAAGGCGGAACTAGACCGTTCCAGGATCGTCGAAGTTGGTCATGACGGTCTGAAGATGGAACGTCGAGCAGAGTTCCAATGTGAACTCGAGATACATCGGCTCGACGATATCAAAAAAGAGCCCCCACAGGTCAGTCGTCAAGAGGGCTCGAACCGCATCAGCCAAATGAATCTGTTCTAGTCTGACCCATCAATGCAGCAGCCCACATCCAGGGGTCAGGCCTGTAATATCTTATACAATTCCTTATGGGGTCCCAAGGGAACCTGGAGGAACGGGTGCCTAATCTCCGTGGTAGGACCCAAGGATGACGCTACTCTAATAAACCGTAATTTATACATACTTTTACCCTATGTTTAACGCATTTTATGGATGATTTCCTATTAGAATTGGTGAATTCGATGCTCCTAATGCTTTAACTTCATGTTTTATACTTATGAGAGCATAAGAGAGCGAAAGAAATGAGAAACGACCGAAAAACGAAGAAAATGGGCCAAAGTACGAAATCAACACGGCCTGGACTTCCTCACACGGGCAGCCTACACGGTCGTGTCAATCTGGTAGAATCGAAGCACGACTCACACGGGTGTAACACACACCCGTGCCATTCTAACAGGCTTGAACACGGCCTGAAATAATCGCACACGGGAGTGTCCCTGCCAAGCCCAATTGAGTCCAATTCGGAAAAGGCCACTTTTGAAGGCTCATAGGCATTCCAAAGCCTATAAATACACCCTAGAAGAGGAGAAAAGAGGACACACATAACAGGGACTAAGGAATTACTCCAAGGAAGTCGATTGATTCATCTCAGAAGCCGGATTCATCATCAAGACTGAAGATCTCTCCTCAATTCCCCTTCAGGAGTTTTGCATTTTCTTTATGTTTTGTATTCTTTATTGTTCTGAGATGTTTTCTTATTTAGTTATGAATTAAATTCCCTAAATACCTAAGGGTAATGAAACCTAAGACAAATCTTGTTATTATTTTCTGAATTGTATGATAAATATTTAACTTGTTTTTAATTATGTGTTCTTAAATCTTGTTTTGATATCCCAAGATACTGACTCAAGATAAGCTCTTATTCAGATGAGGAATAGACCCTGTCTAAGAGTACATTTGTTATAATTAAGCGGAGTTGATTGCACGCCCAGACATAGGGTGACAAGATTCTGCCGGATTAGGGTGAAACCTAATAAGGGGATCCCTAGATCGAGTTAATGCAACCCTAGGCTGTTAATTAGAGAAAGGTCTCAATCATTCAGTCTAGGGATTAGACATTATTACTCTTGAATAGGGATAATAACATAACTTAGGTATCTCTATGGAACAAGTTAAATGAATAAATTGTCTGATTCGAAGCCAGAATAACAAGTACAGTCTAGATGGATTTTTCCTTAGGTATTTTCTTAATTCAATCAATTTTCCCAAAAGTAATTCCCCAATTATATTCTCTGTGAGTTCTTAGTTTAGATAATTTGTTAGTTAAAACAAAACCCCATTATTCTTAGGCTAGATAATAAAAAGACAGTCATTACTAGTACTTTTAGTTCCTTTGGGTTCGACAATTCGATCTTGCTAAAACTATACACTTGCCTACATCGCGATAATAGTTAGTTTCAAGAACGATTAATTATAAATATTTAAAACCTATCACGAAATCACGCGATCAAGTTTTTGGCGCCGTTGCCAGGGAACTAAAATATTAGGAACACTCAATTTTTATTACTTTAGCCATTTATTTTTCTTGTAATCTAATTTTTTTTAATTTTATTTTAATTTACTAATTTTCTTTTTCTTTCTTTTGGCAGGTTTTTATAGTTTATGACTAGAAGAAATCCGTAAGGGCCACTACTTTTTGACAAAGAAATCGATCGCACAATTCGTAGAAACCAAAGAGAAATAAGGCGGAGCTTAAGATACACAGAGAATGAGCAAGAGGATGATACTCAACCCCCAACCGAATAGATGGCTGAAAACCAAGGCAATCAGCTACCTCCTGCAATTGCGGCTAATTAAAATCCTGCTCCATGCACTATGTATGATTATACTAAGCCTTCTTTAACAGGAACTGAATCGAGCATAGTTAGACCTGCTGTAGCTACAAATACTTTTGAACTAAAACCTAACATAATTCAAATGATACAACAGTTTGTTCAGTTTAATGGTTTGCAGGATGAAGATCCCAACGCTCATTTAGCAAACTTTTTGGAACTATGAGATACATTTAAAATCAATGGCATTTCTGATGATGCCATACGTATTCGGTCGTTTCCCTTTTCATTGAGGAACAAGGCTAAATAGTGGTTGAACTCGTTACCACAAGGGTCAATTACTACTTGGGAACAAATGACCGAAAAATTTTTACTAAAATATTTTTCGCCGGCTAAAACGACTAAATTACTTAATGATATCTCTTATTTTGTGCAGATGGATTTAGAAACACTTTACGATGCATGGGAGAGATACAAGGACCTTTTGAGAAGGTTCACTTACCATGGGTTACCGCTTTGGCTTCAGGTTCAAACATTCCATAACGGCCTGAATCCTTTGACTTGGCAAATGGTTGACGCAGCTGCTGGCGGAACCATCAATAATAAAACACCTGAAGATGCTTATGAGTTCATAGAGGAAATGTCACTGAATAACTATCAGTGGCAAGTCATGAGGACAAAGCCAACGAAAACAACCAGTGTTTATAAGTCGATTCGGTCACCATGCTCTCTAATCAGGTAGAACTCTTAAATAAAAAATTTGATGGTTTTCTTAGTTCTTCAGAGGTTCACCCAGTAATGCAGTGCGAAGCAAGTGGAGGTGGAATAAGCCATTCGGAATACCAACCTTATGGCCACAACATGGATAACAAGTAATTAAATTACATGGGTAATAATCCTTGACCTCAAAACAATCCATATAGTAACACTTATAATGCAGGTTGGAGGCACCCCAATTTCTCATGGGGAGGCCAAGGAAATCAACGACCACCTTCGGGCTATTAACAGCCACACTATCAACAGGAAAAGAAGTCAAACCTTAAAGAGATGCTCTCAAAGTTTATATCGGTGTCAGAAACCCATTTTTAGAACACCAAGACAGCACTTAAAAATCAACAAGCATCGATACAAGGGCTCGAAACTCAGATAGGCCAGCTGACCAAACTAATTTCAGAAAGACCACTAGGAAGTTTACTTAGTAACACCAAATCAAAAAAGCATGTAAAAGCAGTTACATTAAGGAGTGGGAAAGTGTTAGTAGAATCTGAAAAGAAGCTAGCACAAAAGCCATGGTAAAAGAAAAGGGGGGAAGAAAAACCCAAAAATAGTGACAAACCAGTGCTAGAGGAATATAAACCACCAGTTCTGTACCCAGCAAAATTGAAAAAAGATTGCATTGATGCACAGTTTGGTAAGTTTCTTGAACTTTTTAAGCAATTACATATCAACTTACCTTATGTTGAAGCCATATCGCAGATGCCTACATACGCAAAACTTTTGAAGGAGCTTCTAACAAATAAAAGGAAGTTCGAGGACTTATCTACGATAGAACTCAATGAGGAGTGCTCATCCATACTGCAAAATAAGTTACCAACCAAACTGAAAAATCCAAGAAGTTTTACTATCCCTTACTTAATTGGTAGTGTGAATGTTGAAAAAGCACTAGCTGATTTAGGCGCTAGCATTAATTTGATGTCATATAAAATGTTCAAAAAACTTGGTTTTGGGGAACCAAAACCTATTAGGATGAGTATTCAATTAGCCAATAGATCTGTTAAATATCCTAGGGGCATTATAGAAGACATACTTGTAAAAGTAGATAAATTCATATTTCTTGTTGATTTTGTTGTGCTTGACATGGATGAAGATGTGGAAGTATCCTTAATTTTAGGGCGCCCATTTTTAGCCACTGCTAGGGCTGTAATCGATGTGGTGACGGTAAATTGGTACTTAGAGTAGGTGACGAGGAGATTATCTTTAAAATTTATGATGCTATGAGGTTCTCTAGGGAACATGATGATTCATGTTATTTTATTGACTCTATTGATCATATTACTCAAGACTCTTTTTAGGAAATTGTATAGAAGGAGACAACGTAATCGTATCCAGCTCAAGGAGAGGAGACAGATGAGGAACCTAATGACCATTTGTCAAGACAAGTAGAATATAAGGGTATTAAGATAAACGATGAACTTAAGCAAAAACCCTCTATTAAGAAGCCTCCCAAACTGGAACTTAAAAAATTACCAAACCACTTAGAATACGCATTCCTTGGAAATAATTCTACATTACCAGTTATAATTACTTCTAACTTGCAACCTAAGGAGAAGGAGGAATTAATCCAAGTATTAAAAGAACATAAAAAGGTCATAGCTTGGAAAATTTCTGACATTAAAGAAATCAGCCCTTCTTTTTGTACCCACAAAATTTTGATGCAAGATGAATACAAACCGTGTGTGCAAGCTCAAAGACGACTGAACCCTAACATGAAGGAACCCTAACTGAACCCTAACATGAACCCTAACATGAAGGACGACTGGCATTATTTATCCTATTTCTGGCAGTTCTTGGGTAAGTCCAGTGCAGGTTGTCCCTAAGAAAGGAGGCATGATGGTTGTGACCAACGAGAAGAATGAATTAATCCCAACAAGGATAGTCACAGGATGGAGAGTTTGCATTGACTATAGAAAACTGAATGATGCCACAAGAAAAGATCACTTCCCCTTGCCATTCATTGACCTAATGTTGGAAATATTATCCGGGCATATGTTCTAGTACTTTCTAGACGGGCTCTCTGGTTACTTCCAGATCCCAATAGCTCTTGAAGATCAAGAAAAAATGACATTCACATGCCCATATGGTACGTTTGCTTATTGTAGAATGCCTTTTGGATTATGTAATGCTCCTGCCACTTTTCAGCGCTATATGATGGCCATCTTTGATGAGCTCGTGGAAGATATCATGGAAGTATTTATGGATGATTTCTCAGTATTCAGTAACTCTTTCCATCTCTGCCTTAAAATTTTAAAACGAGTTTTAATAAGATGTGAGGAAACAAACCTTGTCCTTAACTGGGAGAAATGTCACTTCATGGTTCAAGAAGGTATTGAATTAGGGCATAAAATTTCCAGTAAAGGGATTGAAGTGGACAAGTCTAAAGTAGAAACAATCGAAAAATTACAACCTCCTAGTTCGGTTAGGGCTATTAGAAGCTTTTTAGGACATGCTGGGTTTTATAGAAGATTTATTAAGGATCTTTCTAAAATAGCTAAGCCTTTGACTAAATTTCTAGAAAAAGATATACCTTTTAATTTCAATCAGGAATGTTTAGAAGCATTTAATACTTTAAAGGATAAATTAATTAATGCTCCAATCATAATTGCACCTGACTGGAACTTACCATTTGAATTAATGTGTGATGCGAGTGATTTTGTAGTAGGTGCAGTATTGGGACAGCGAAGAGACAAGCATTTTCAACCTATCTATTATGCTAGCAAAACTTTGACAGCTGCATAAGAGAATTTTACTACTACGGAAAAAGAATTGCTAGCTATGGTTTTTGCATTTGATAAATTTCGATCATATCTCATATTGTCCAAAGTTGTTGTTTACACTGACCATTCCACCCTTCGCTACCTTTTAACTAAAACTAATACAAAACCTCGACTCATTCGATGGATTCTCCTATTGTAGGAATTTGACTTGGAAATTCAGGATAAGAAAGGAGCTGAAAATCTCACGACTGATCATCTTTCCAGACTTGAGAACTTCAATACCAAAGAACTAGATAAAGTTGAAATAAATGATTCGTTTCTTGAAGAACAATTTTTCACTATAACTGACTCCGAGGTACCTTGGTTTGCAGACATCGCAAATTTTTTAGCCGCTAACATTATCCCCAAAGGGCTAACACACCAGCAAAAGAAGCGATTCTTTAATGATGTGAAAAGCTACTTTTGGGACGACCCCTTTCTTTTTCGCAAATGTGCAGATCAAGTCATTAGAAGATGCGTTACAAGATCAAAAACATCAAAAATACTGGAACATTGCCACTCAGGGCCAACTGGAGGACACTATAGTGGAACTAAGACCACACATAAAATCCTTGAATCAGGTTTTTACTGGCCCTTATTATTCCAAGAAGCTAACATGTACATTACTTCCTATGACAAATGCCAACAGACAGGTAACATATCTAAACGTGATGAAATGCCTCAAAACTATATGCTTTCATGTGAAATATTTGACGTTTGGGGTATTGATTTCATGGGTCCATTCCCCAGTTCATTTGGGAATAAATACATCTTAATAGCAATTGACTATATGTCCAAATGGCTGGAAACCTAAGCTCTACCTACTAATGATGCTAGAGTGGTAGTACGTTTCCTTAAAAAACTCTTCTTGAGATTCAGAACGCCTAAAGCAATTATCAGTGACAGGGGCACTCATTTTTGTAATACCCAATTTGAAAAAAACTCTTAATAAATATGGAGTTCATCATAGAACAACCACCCATACCATCCTCAAACTAATGGACAAGTTGAAGTGGAAAACCGAGAAATCAAACGGATCCTTGAAAAAATAGTAGAATCAAACAGAAAAGATTGGGCAATGAAAGTAGATGATGCCTTATGGTCTTACAGAACTGCTTTTAAGACCCCCATAGAGACATCACCGTACAGACTTGTTTATGGAAAAAGTTGTCACTACTATTCGAACTAGAGCATAAAGTTTTTTGGGCTATTAAATTTTTAAACCTTGATCCTAAACTTGCAAGAAAAAATAGGTTGATGCAGCTAAACGAACTTGATGAGTGGTGAGCCAATGCATACGAAAACTCCCGCCTATACAAGGAAGCAACAAAGCGGCGCCATGACAATCGTTTAAAGCAACGAAAAAAATTTGAATTTGGAGATCTTGTCCTCCTATACAACTCAAGACTCAAATTGTTTCCTGGGAAACTTAAATCACAATGGTCAGGACCTTTCGTAATTCAATCTGTTCTGCCATATGGCACAATAGAGGTAAGTCACCCATCACACGGTACTTTCAAAGTAAATGAACATTGTTTAAAACTTAATAACGATGAGAATTTTAAAGACGATGGAGAGGAGCTATGACTCGACACACCGCCCTGAATAAACCAACAAGGTAACAGTCGAGCTGAGACTATAAACAAGTGCTTCTCGAGAGGTAACCCGAGTACTAACGGTTTTAAATTTTTTAAATTTCAATTTTTAAACATCTAGGTCACTAAAAGAATCTTTGAAGCGTAGGTTCCCAACTCCACACGGGCGATCACACGGCCGTGTGAAACAACGGTAAAAGTTATCTTTCCCAACACGGGATGCGGTAAGTGGCCACGGGCGTGCGACCTGGCCGTGGTCAAATCACACCCCCGTGTCTATCGCCCGTGGACAACACTGACAAAAGAACACGGGCATGTGCAGAGCTACACAACCGTGGGAGAAGAGAACCACATAACACACGGTTGTGTAACATGATCATATAGCCACATGGCCTAGACACATGGGTATGCCTGAAGGCCGTGTGACGATATCTCACTTCGCGACAAACACGGGCTGGGACAAACCACACAGGTGTGTGAACTGGCCGTACCACTTGAGAAAAAATTAGATTATCTATCTTTTTTTATTTTTCTTTCATTAATTTTTTTAAGATTCTTTTGTTTTTAAACACGGCTTATCTTTATGATTACTACCAAATTATTCCCCCAATTCTCCTTTTGTTCTTTAGAATCATGTTTGTCCTCCAGCTTTATTTCCAACAACTCGCTCTCGCTAATCCAGGAATTTCATCCATTTTTCATACAGGAAATTTCACTTCTCTCCCTATCTTATTTTTATATTCTAAAATATCTATCTTTGTACATTGAGGGCAATGTACATTTAAGTGTGGGGGGGGGGCATTCATTTCATTATCAGAAAAAATCCCTGAACAATTATCTTGTTCTCTTGAAAAGCTCTCATATCATATTTAGGATAAATTATAATTGATTTATGATTTTGATTGATATATCTTGAATTAAAACATAGAGATTTATGCATTGATAGTTTAAACTTTAAGACATTAGAGAATCAAGCATGATAAGTTGATTTTTAAGAATTTAAAATTATAGGTTGTTTCCCCAAGTCTAGGTATTACTTTGAATTGGAATTCACGAGTCTAAACATCAAAAACCCATAATTTTTGTGAGATTTTTGAGCCTTTTGAGTATCTATTAATTCTTTCATGCTCACTTTTATTATTGCTTTTAGTGCGTCAATATCGAACTGTTATTCTAGAACTTGCTTGAGTATGCATGTCAAGACCACACCAGTTGATTTGATATGTCAAAATAATTAAGGCACCTAGGATTATCCCACTCATGTCATGAAAAGCCCACCTCCACGATTAACCCTTAGTGAACCCCCTTGAGCCTAACAACCCATTTCTTGTATTACCCTTAATATTAACCCTTAACCCATTTTTATTGAAAGCCCCTCAATTATTTTGATCCCTATTTTTGTCGAGATTCGAGTTGAATAAATTGCTTAGTTATGTCTTGTTTGTAATAGTTAGTCTATGTTATTTAACTTGATCTTAAAAAAAACCATGTATACTCATTAGTAATTCCATATTTTGAGAAAAAGATCTGTTGTATGCAAGTGATGATTAACTCTTTTTCTAGTTAGGCAATTTTTCAATTCAATATCAATTTTAACCCTTTCTTTCAGCTTGTGACCACACCTCATTACAACCCTCTAAAGACCTTTTGATTAATGTATCATCTTAAATTATAGTGGTGGAGATTTGATTTTCATGCAAGCCTGTGGTAATGAATTTTCATTTTTGACTACTGAGTGCTTCATTAATTGTCCTTAAAACACCTCGAGTGATTTGAGTGAATCTTTAGTGAGGATGTGAAACTCTGTGATATTTCGAATCAAAGGTAATTACTTAAATGAGGAGAAACACCTATGTTTTCAGAAGAAAATGCTCAACTTGGAATGTTTGAAACTTTTATGTTCTTTTAGTTGAATTCTCAAATGTATGCTAACGTATGGATTATTTTGAGATATTATCGATAAAAATTATAAGTTGAGAAGAATTTATTTTTATTATGAGTTGAGGATTTTCCTTAAGGACAAGCAAATGCTTAAGTGTGGGGGTATTTGATAAACCATAATTTATACATACTTTTACCCCATGTTTAACGCGTTTTATGGATGATTTCCTATTAGAATTGGTGAATTCGATGCTTCTAATGCTTTAATTTCATGTTTTATACTTAGGAGAGCATAGGAGAGCGAAAAGAATGAGGAACAGGCTAAAAATGGAGAAAATGGGCCAAAGTACGAAACCAACACAGCCTGGACTTCCTCACACGGGTAGCCCACACGGTCGTGTCAATCTGGTAGAATCGAAGCATGACTCACACGGGTGGAACACACGCCCGTGCCATTCTAACAGGCTCGAACACGGCCTAAAATAATTGCACATAGGCGTGTCCCTACCGAGCCCAAGTTGAATCCAATTCGGAAAAGGCCACTTTTGAAGGCTCATAGGCATTCCAAAGCCTATAAATACACCTTAGAAGAGGAGAAAAGAGGACACACAGAATAGGGAGTAAGGAATTACTCCAAGGAAGCCGATTGATTCATCTCAGAAGCTGGATTCATCATCAAGGCTAAAGATCTCTCCTCAATTCCCCTTCAGGAGTTTTGGGTTTTCTTTATGTTTTGTATTCTTTATTATTTTGAGATGTTTTCTTATTTAGTTATGAACTGAATTCCCTAAATACCTAAGGGGAATGAAACCTAATACGAATCTTGTTATTATTTTCTGAATTGTATGATAAATATTTAACTTGTTCTTAATTATGTGTTCTTAATTCTTGTTTTGATATCCCAGGATACTGACTCAAGATAAGCTCTTATTTAGAGGAGGAATAGACCCTGTCTAAGAGTACATTTGTCATAATTACGGAGTTGATTGCGCTCCTGGACATAGGGTGACAAGATTTTTCCGGATTAGGGTGAAACCTAATAAGGGGATCCATAGATCGAGTTAATACAACCTTAGGGTATTAATTAGAGAAAGGTCTCAATTATTTAATCTAGGGATTAGATGTTATTAGTCTTGAATAGGGATAATAACATAACTTAAGGATCTCTACGGAACAAGTTAAATGAATAAATCGTCTGATTCAGAGCTAGAATAACAAGTACAGTCAAGGTGGATTTTTCCTTAGGTATTGTCTTAATTCAATCAATTTTCCCAAAAGCAATTTCCCAATTCTATTCTTTGTGAGTTTTTAGTTTAGATAATTAGTTAGTTAAAACAAAACCCCATTATTCCTAGGCTAGATAATAAAAAGACAATCATTACTAGTACTTTTAGTTCCTTTGGGTTCGACAATCTGGTCTTGCTAAAACTATACTACTGTTCGATAGGTACACTTACCTACATCACGATAATAGTTAGTTTTAAGAACGATTAATTATAAATATTTAAAACTTATCACGAAACCATGGGATCATGCTCCTTTTCTTCTTCTTCGAAGCGGGGACAACAATTTTCTTTCCTCGTGAGGATGACATAGTATATCTGCAGTGAACAAAAATCAAAGTTTAATCAATATGCCCCAAGAATAATATGGAAAATCAAGACTAAATATGAATATTTCATGAGATTTACATACTAGATGATACAAACTAAAACAACTAAATAGATCAAGTTATAGGATTATGGGAATAATGCAGCGGGAATATGAATGAATGCATATGGGTAAGCATGAATTTCATGGAAACAAGGAAAAATGAAAGAGTATAACATAATGTAGTAACTAAAATGACAAAATTTTTATAAAACAAGCATGAGTATTTTAATATTCTAACTATGAATATTCATTCAAAATAGTTCAATAGAGCAGAGAAATCATGAAATAAGCAACATATTTAAAGAAAAAATAGAGAGAAAAGAGTAAACAAATGCAAACAGAAGGAGCTTGGGGAGTCAGAATCGGTGTTGTAGGCGGTGCACGGGCGTGAGGGGTAGGGCGTGTGAAGTTGCAGCGGTTAGGGTTAGGGATTTTTGGGGAGGGAGATGATGAATAGTGAGGGGTTTATATAGATTTCAGGGCACACAGCCGTGGGACATGCCCATGTGGCCTAATTTTTTGCCCGTGTGTTTCGCGAATTTTGAATTTGGGCGTGTCTGGCATTCGGCCCACGCCCGTGTTCTTTGGCGTGTGGGTGCACACAGCTGTGTCGCACAGCTGTATCTTGCTTCGTTCGCTTCTCCCACGCCCGTTTACATAGGTCCACACCCGTGTTCATTTGACAGGTTTGCCCACGGGTGATGGGCACGAGCGTGTCGCACGCCCGTTCTAATTTGACAAGTTCACCCACGGTTTCAAGGCACAGGCGTGTTGCACGGCCATGTGGTTTTAGCAGGTTCACCCACGGCCATGTAGCACAGCCGTGGCGACTCATCGCTTCTCTTGTTGGGGAAAAAATTTTGCCCTGTTTTCACACGGCCTAATGCACGCTCGTGTGCCTGGCCGTGTGGTCTTTAGAAAGCCTGCGTTCCATGATTCGGTTAGTATGTTAGATGTTAAAAGCTAAAATTTAAAGAAATTAATACTATTAGTGCTCGAGTTGCCTCCCAAGAAGCGCTTACTTATAGTCTTAGCTCGACCTACCTCTCTGGTGTGTGATCATGGTGGCTCGAGGAGTTTACACTCCTCATCCCTGCTATCAACTTTATCAACATAAGGTTTAAGACGAGTATTGTTTACCTTAAATGTGCCGAATTTGGGAGGTATTACCTCGACTGTACCATATAGGAAAATACTGAGTACCGTAAGAGGAATTTCTTCATTAGGTTCAGAAGTGGCAGTGCGAGGATCTGCTACATCTAGTAGTACTTTGTCTCCAACCTTAAGTTGATTTGGTGAGGTATTGAGCTTGTCCTAGCTCGGTTTTGGTTTATCGAGTGTTCTCAGTTTTTGTGTCCTCATTCATCTAGCTCCTCGATTTGTAGCCTTCGTTCTTCATAGATAGGTCATTTGTTATTGTTTGAACACGGCTCATATGTGTTCTTCGAAACTGTTTCCTGCATAGAGGGTTTCACCACATTATCAGTACTAGTAGAATGATTTATACAACCACCTTCAATTTTTGATATGTTACTCGAATTACGAGCTTGAAGGGAGATTGTTTCGTCTCCCACACGAAGTGTGAGTTCACCTATACCAACATCAATAATGGTTCTAGTAGTCGCTAATAAGGGTCTTCTAAAATTAAAAGTGCGTTACTATCCTCTTCCATGTCTGGAACAACAAAGTCTACTGGGTATATAAATTTATCGATCTTAACAAGAACATCTACAATGATACCCCTAGGAAATCTAATGGTTTTATCAGCCAATTGAATGCTCATCCTAGTTTGTTTGGGTTTCCCAAGACCTAGCTGTTTAAACATTTTATAAGGCATAACATTAATGTTTGCCCCTAAGTCAGCCAATGTATTATGAACATCTAAACTACCAATTAAACAAGGAATCGTAAAAGTCCCCGGATCCTTCAATTTGTTGGTAGCTTATTCTGTAATATGGATGAGCAAATTGCATTCAACTCCACATGCGATGCCTCATCCAACTTTCATTTATTTGTTAAAAGCTCCTTTAAAAGCTTGACTGCATTTGGCATCTGCGAAAGGGCTTCAATAAACGGTAAGTTAATATGTAGTGTCTTTAAAAGTTTAAGGAATTTACCAAATTGTTCGTCTGATCAGTCTTTCCTTGTCGCGTTGGGGTATGACACACGAGGTTTATATTATGTACTTACCGGCTTTGGGTCATTGTGCCCTACCTCATCCTTACCTTTGCTTACCACCGTTTCTGGCCTTGGTTTTGCAACTAACCCTTCCTCATCTTGAATGGAAATCGCGTTGAGTTGCTCCCTTGGGTTAGATTCAGTGTTGCTTGGTAGGCTACCTTGTGGTCATTCGGAAATCAACTTGGCTAGATGTCCAAACTGAGCTTCGAGCCCCTTGATTGGTGCTTGTTGATTTTTGAGTGTTGTCTCGGTATTCTGAAAAGAAGCTTCTGACACCGACATGAATCTGATTAGCATCTCCTTAAGGTTCAGCTTTTTCTTTTGCTGGTACGGTGGTTGCTGAAAGCCTAGAAAGGGTGGTGGTCTTTGATTTCCTTGGCCTCCCTATGAAAAATTTGAGTGGTTCCTCCAACCTGCATTGTAAGTATTGCTATAAGGATCATTTTGAGATCGAGAATTGTTACCCATGTAATTTAACTGCTTGTTCTCCATGTTGTGGCCATAAAGTGGGTATTTTGAACTGCTCGATCCACCTCCATTTACTTCACATTACATTACTGGGTGTACCTGTGAAGAACCAAGTAAACCATCAATTTTTCTATTTAATAATTCTACTTGATTGGAGAGCATGGTGACCGAATCGACGTTAAAAACACCGACTGCTTTCGTTGGCTTTGTCCTCATGACTTGCCACTGATAGTTATTCAGTGACAACTCTTCTATAAATTCATAAGCATTTTCAGGTGTCTTATTATTGATAGTTCCGCTAGTGGTTGCGTCAATCATCTGTCAAGTCGAAGGGTTCAGGCCATTGTGAAATGTTTGGACTTGTAGCCATAGTGGTAACCCATGCTGAGGGCATCTTTGCAAAAGGTCCTTGTATCTCTCTCATGCATTGTAGAGTGTTTCTAAATCCATCTGCACAAAAGAGGAGATATCATTACGTAATTTGGTTGTTTGAGCCGGTGGAAAATATTTAAAAAAAAACTTTTCGGTCATTTGTTCCCAAGTACTGATTGACCCTCGTGGTAACAAGTTCAACCACTGTTTAGCTTTGTTCCTCAATGAAAAGGGAAACAATTGAAGGTGAATGGCGTCATCAGAAACGCCATTAATTTTAAAAATGTTAAAAATTCTAAGAAATTCCCTAAGTGAGAGTTGGGATCCTCTTCCTGCGAACCATCAAACTGAACAAACTGTTGGATCATTTGAATGGCGTTAGGTTTTAGTTCAAAATTATTTGCAGCAACAACAAGCCTAACTATGCTTGATTTAGTTCCTGTTAAAGAAGGTTTAGCATAACCATACATAGTGCATGGAGCATGATTCTGATTAACAGCAATCGCAGGAGGTAGCGGATTTTCTTGGTTTTCAACCATCTCCTCGGTTGTGGTAGAAGTATTGTCCTCTTGCTCTTCCTCTATGTATCGTAAGCTTCGCCTTATTTCTCTTCGGTTTCTACAAACTGTGCAATCGATCTCACTATCAAACAGTAATGGTCCTGACGGGTTTCTTCTGGTCATAAACTAGAAAAACCTGTCAAAAGAGAATAAATGAAGAATTAGAAAAGAAAATTAAAAATTAAAAATAAAAATAAAAATTTGAATTGCAAAATAAAATGGCTAAAGTAATAAAAATTGAGTGCTCCTAATATCCTAGTTCCCCGGCAACGACACCAAAAGCTTGGTATGTGATATTCGTGACAAGTTTTTAAAGATTTATGAATGAATGGTTCTTGAGACTAATTTATTATCACGATTAAGGCAAGTGTATCTATCGAACAGTAGTATAGTTTAGCAAGACCGAATTGTTGAACCAAAGGAACCACAAGTACTAGTATTTCCTCCCTTTTTATTATCTAGACTAAAAATTAAGAGTTTTGTTTATCTAAACTAATTACTAAACTAAGAATGCATAGAAAGAAAATTTGGGAAAATACTTTTTGGAAAATTCGATTGATTAAGACAATACCTAAGGAAAAATCCACTTAGGCTTCACTTGTTATTTGACTCTGAATCAGACAATTTATTCATTTGACTTGATCCATAGAAATCCCTAAGTTATATTATTATCTCTCTCGAGACTAATAATGTCTAACCGTAGGTTGAATAATCATCAAAATAATTATAAAATAATTATTTCTATCTCGGATTTGTGGTCACGAAACCACTATTCCGATTAGGCCCTAATTCAGGATATTACACTTGGATAAGGGGAAACGACTGAATCTAAACTCAATCGCTAGTTTCGGCAAAGGTAGTTCGCTAGTGCCAAAGTGCTTTGGGCCGAATGTGGTAAGGGGTTAGTTATAGTTCATTTTAGTAGTTAGATTAACTTGTTAGCAATTTATTTGTAGGCAGTTCGTGTGTGAATCTCGTCAGCATATCGTCACAAATCAGGTGTGTAACTGACACCTTCTCATAGACTAGATCGGTAAAAGCCGAAAAGCCGAAATGTCGAAAAGCCATTATTTTAGGGGCTTGCGAGTGTACGAATGCTCGTAAGAAAGATTGATTAATGTATTTGGTAAATTCAAGAGTTAAGACTGTAGAATGCGATATTTTTTGCATTATGACGTTTTGGGCTTAATGGGTCGAAACTGGGCCAATGGGCCAACAGGCCCACTTTGGTTAAAAGATGAGGTAAGTGCTTCCGAATACTTGGGGAATGCCAAAACGAGCATGAAACCCTATCCATAGGTAATAATTACTGAAATACCCTTATGCATGCAAAATTACCATTATACCCCTAGATGTAAATTGACCATTATACCCTTAGGGTTATTTTTGACTAAAAAGCATGATGACCTGATTCTGTATGATGTATGCCATGATTGTGAATCTGTTGTATGGGGACATGGGTTATATTATGGAGGAAGCATCCTGGTGGCTATGCCACAAATTATCTGATCTAGTGGCTCTGCCACATATATCTGTTATGGTGGCTCTGCCACGATTATCTGTATCTGGTGACTCTGTCACATTATCTGTTCTGGCAGCCATGCTGCATATTTCTGAGGCGTGTAGCGGTTGTGTGGGTCAAGTAGTCTCCCCACATGGTGAAGGGTTGGTAAGGGGGTGTATGAGGTTAGTTATGGGTTGGGTTCTGCATATACATGAAATATCTGATCTGATCTGTTATGGGCCTATGGGCTTAATTCTGTATACTGTTCTGGGCTAAGGCCAATTTATTCTGTTTCTAGGGTTTGAGCTGATATGGGCTATGGTTGGGATAATTTTACACACAGAGTTTCCCCAAACTCATTCCCTATCTTCATCCATGCAGGTAAACCCCAACCATAGTGGGCTTGGAGCTGCGAGGGATTTGGAGTGGCCACTCGTTCTGGAATATGGTTTTCTTCTGGTGAATTGGACTCCATTTTTCATTTACTTTGATGATTTGGGTTTTATTATGTAATAAGGCCGCTCTATTATTTTTTATGGGTTTGGTTTATATTTTATTATGATGAACCTAATTTCTATTTAACTATCAAAATGGGCTAGATCTAGGGTTCATTTTCAAAAACATAAATTGATTTCAAAGTAACACGATCTCAAACAAGGCTTCTACTATGATAACGTTTTCCAAAATTAAATATGTTTTATTAAAAATTGAACATAATTACAATGGAAACCTAAAGAAATACACGATGTTAGAGTGTGGCAATGGCGGTGTGCATGTCTAGGATTGGATCCGAAAGAGCTTGGTACTTAAGAGTCTGATGGACTCACCTCCTCTTTTCTGGTTTCCTACCTGGTGCACAGCTTCCATTCACTGTGACCCTTAATGAATTAATCTTTTAAACAATATGTACGATTTTCTAGACTAATAATGGAAAAATGTTTTAACGCTTTAACGTGGCACGTCGGATCCAGTCATAACGTCTAGGCCGGGTTTGAGGTGTTACATTTAGTGGTATCAGAGCCAAGTTACAACAACTCGGCTGTGGAATGGGTTTACAAAAACAAAGATTTTTTTAAAAAAATTCGGTCTTTAAAATTTGGATCTTCTGAAGGTGGCATTCCGAATCTCCAACCCAAGCCTGTAAGTATCATTCTGAATTTCTCTGAATATTTCCCTGGATTATCTATCTGTACTGAAACTCTGCTAGGATACTCTAGATAGGATGATACTAAAACAATAGTAAAATTTGATAAGAGACTGAAACTGTAGCTAGACTTCGGTTCTGCGAAAACAATCTCTAAAATACTGTCTGATTCATAAAACATCTATAATAATCACTGGAATACTGAGTTAATGCATAAAATTTGTAAGCAGATAATACGATATGAGTACAAGAGCCACTCGTGGAAGAGGCCGTGGACGTGGCCGAGGAAGGGCTCGAGCGGTATCTTCATCTTCGGGGCGTATGCCGATGGTAGATGCACCGGTACCATCGGCAACAGAAGTGGAGTCTCATGATCGTGGTGTCGGGGATGATGCCCTGTTGCAGGCAATGCTTCATGTTCTGGAAAGGGTTGCCGGGGCAAGTACGGGCAACAGAGTTCGGGGGTTTATTTCTGAACGACTCCGAGCCAACGGAGCAGAGATCTTTAGGGGTGTGTCTGGTATCGCTCTGAATGTGGCAGAATATTGGTTGGAGGGCATAGAACGAATTATGGATGACTTGGATTGCTCTGTGGAGCAGAAATTGGAGGGAGCCATATCGTTGCTACGGGACGAGGCTTACCAGTGGTGGCTCACTGTAAGAGAAGGAACCCCAGCTGATAGGGTAACTTGGGAACTGTTTAAGACGGCCTTTAAAGGCAAGTATGTTGGGGCAAGTTATGTGGATGCTCGCAGGAAGGAATTCTTGAATCTGGTGCAAGAAGGTAAAACAGTTGCCGAGTACGAGGCTGAGTTTCTGAGGTTGAGCCGGTATGCCTTGGACATAGTTGCTACGGAATATGAGCGAAGTGTGCGCTTCGAGGATGGTCTTAGCGATGACCTGAGGGTGTTGATTGCTCCGCAGAGGGAGCGAGACTTTGCGGTCTTGGTGGAGAAGGCAAAGATAGCAGAGGAGGTTAAGCGGGCTGAAAAGCAGATTCGGAAGAAGGATCAAAACCATTTTCGGAGGGATTCAGGACCCTCGGGTGGTGCTAATAGGAATTTTAAGAGAGCAAGAGTGGAGGAACCAGTGCGGGCAGTGCCGATGAATATGGTTAGACCACCAATCTGTGGAGACTGTGGTAAGGTACATTTGGGCGAGTGTAGGAAATGTTCCGGTGCTTGTTTCTGATGCGGATCTATGGAGCATAGAGTTAAGGATTGCCTTCAGAGAGCTGATCAGGCTCAGGTTGCTGTACATAGGGTTGCTCAACCCATGAGAGGTGGACCACAACCACTGAGAGGACATGGACAAGGTAGGGGCGGAAATGGAAATGGTCGAGGTCGAGGGGCACCTAGCAGGGGTGTCGGAAATGCTGAAGGTCGACAGCCAGCTTTGGTGTATACAGCTCGTCGTCGAGAGGAGGACGATGCACCTGACGTTATAACTGGTACGTTCTTGGTTTCTGGCATGCCATATACCGCTTTAGTGGATATTGGATCTACTCATTCCTATGTTACATGTGCCATATCTAGGTCGTTGGGTGTGCACTCTGAGAAGATTGTGAGTGGGGTATCTGTGTTAAGTCCTTTAGGTCATTCAGTTAGGGTAGACAAACTATATAAAGATGTACCCTTAGAAACTCAAGGCAAGGTTTTCCCTGGAGATCTGATGGAGTTACCGTTCAGAGAATTTGACCTCATACTGGGAATGGACTGGCTTGTCAAGCATAAGGCGACTTTGGATTGTGCTACTAAGCGAATGGTGTTAAGGACCCCGGAGGGTGAGGAGGTTATGATGATAGGCGAGCGAAAGGAATATTTGTCAATGTGGTGTCGGCATTGAGGGCCGAAAAGTGGATTCGGAAAGGTTGTGAGGCCTATTTGGCATTTGTAAGTCAGTTGAAAGAGGAAGGGCTGACAGTGGACAAGGTTAGGACTGTAAAGGAATTCCAAGATGTGTTTCTAGAGGAGCTTTCGGGATTGCCTCCAAACCGAGAAGTGGAGTTTGGAATCGACTTGTTGCCTGGAACAGCACTAGTGTCCATCGCACCATATAGGATGGCATCGAAGGAGTTGGTGGAGCTGAAAGCTCAAATTCAAGAGTTGTTGGATAGGGGCTTCATTAGGCCAAGGGTGTCTCTATGGGAAGCACCGGTGCTATTCGTAAAGAAGAAGGATGGTATAATGCGGATGTGCATTGATTATCGCTAGTTGAACAAACTGACAATTAAGAATAAGTATCCACTGCCAAGGATTGACGATCTGTTTGACCAGCTTAGAGGGGCTTCGGTATTTTCTAAGATCGACCTTCGATCTGGATATCAACAGTTAAGGGCAAGGAGTCGGATATCCATAAGACGGCATTCAGGACTCGGTATGGTCATTACGAGTTTCTGGTTATGCCATTCGGGCTGACGAACGCTCCTGCGATATTTATGGATTTGATGAATCGGGTGTTCCAACCATTCTTGGATCGATTTGTGGTCGTCTTCATTGATGATATTCTGGTATATTCTGAGACTGAAGTGAAACATGATGAGCATCTGCGCATTGTGCTTCAAGTGTTGAGGGAGAAGGAACTCTATACGAAGTTTAGTAAGAGTGAATTCTGGTTGAGGGAGGTAACCTTCTTAGGACATGTGGTCTCTGCCGAGGGGATTAAGGTAGACCCACAAAAAATTGAAGCGGTTTTGGAGTGGAAGCTGCCTAGATCGGTGTCGAAAATACGGAGTTTCCTAGGATTGGTAGGATACTACAGAAGGTTTGTGGAAGGATTTTCTGTAATGGCAGCACTTCTGACAAAACTCATAAGGAAAGGGGTACCGTTTGTATGGACTGAGACCCAGCAGGAAGCTTTTGAAAAGTTAAAGAAAGTTCTAACTAAAGCACCTGTGTTAATTCAGTCAGAGTCTGGGAAGGATTTTACTATGTACAGTGACGCATCACATGTAGGTTTGGGTTGCGTACTAATGCAAGAGGGTAAGGTGGTTGCATATGCGTCACGGCAGCTTAACCCTCACGAGGGGAACTATCCTACTCATGATTTGGAGTTAGCAGCAGTGGTGTTTGCACTTAAGATTTGGAGACATTACTTGTACGGAGAAAGGTGTATTATATACACAGACCATAAGAGTCTTAAGTATTTGTTGACCCAGAAGGAGCTGAGCCTTAGGCAAAAGAGATGGATTGAGTTGCTTAAGGATTATGACTGTTCGATTGAGTATCACCCAGGTAAGGCTAATGTGGTAGCCGATACTTTGAGTCATAGAACCGTATCTGATCTGAGAGCAATGTTTGCTCGTTTGAGTCTGTATGATGATGGTAGTTTGTTGGCTGAATTGCAAGTAAGGCCAACCTGGGTGGACCAGATTAAGGAAAAGCAGTTGGAAGATAAGTCCTTGGTCGCTCCTTTTCAACAAGTTAAGGAAGGGGGAACTTTGGAGTTCGGTTTAAATGGTGATGGAGTTCTGTGTTTCCGAGGAAGAATTTGCGTTCCGAAGGATTTTGATTTAAGGCAGACAATGTTGAAGGAAGCTCATGGGGGACTATGTGCAATGCACCCTGGAGGGAATAAGTTGTATCACGGCTTGCGAGAATTGTACTGGTGGCCTAGACTTAAGCGAGAAGTAACAGAGTTTGTAGGAAAATGTCTGACATGCCAACAAGTGAAAGTTGAGCATCAATTACCTTCTGGACTGTTACAGCCGGTGAAGATACCACTTTGGAAGTGGGAGAGGGTAACCATGGACTTTGTGAGTGGGTTGCCATTGACACCATCGAAGAAAGACTCGGTGTGGGTGATTGTTGATAGGTTGACCAAATCGGCCCATTTCATACCAGTACGTACTGACTTTTCGCTTCAAAAGTTAGCCAAGTTGTATGTGGCAGAGATTGTACGACTTTATGAAGTCCCAGTTTCGATTATCTCTGACCGGTATCCTAGATTCACATCTCGGTTTTGGCAAAGGTTGCATGAGTCGTTGGGGACGCGGTTGAACTTCAGTACGGCTTTCCATCCCCAAACTGATGGTCAGTCGAAAAGGGTCATTCAGATTCTGGAGGATATGTTAAGAGGATGCGTGATTGACTTTCGAGGTAGTTGGGAGGATTACTTGCCGTTGGTAGAATTTGCGTACAATAACAGTTATCAGGCAAGTATTTGAATGGCACCGTATGAAGCACTGTATGGATGAAGATGTCATACACCTAGTTGCTGGACGGAGCTAGGGGAGCGACAAGTTCTTGGACCGGAATTGGTGGCTGATACTGAGGATAAGGTTAGAATAATTAGGGATCGTTTAAAAGAAGCATCTGATTGGCAAAAATCATATGCAGATTTGAAGCATAAGGAGATTGAGTACTCAGTAGGGGATATGGTCTTCTTAAAGGTTTCTTCTTGGAAGAAGATATTGAGGTTTGGTAAGAAAGGCAAGTTGAATCCGCGGTTCATTGGGCCTTATCAGGTTTTGAAGCGAGTAGGCCCAGTAGCTTATCAGTTGGAATTACCTCCAGAACTAGACAGGATTCACGATGTTTTTCACGTCTCCATGTTACGGCGCTATCGTTCTGATCCTGCTCATGTCATGCCAGTCGGAAAAATCAACGTTTAAATTGATTTGACCTTCGAGGAGGAGCCTGTGCAGATACTGGCTCGAGATGTTAAGGTCCTCAGAAGGAAATCTGTCCCATTGGTGAAGGTATTTTGGCGTAATCATGGCAGAGAGGAAGCCACTTGGGAGCTAGAGGAGGCAATGCAATAGCAATACCCTCATTTGTTTGGACCAGGTAAATTTCGAGGACGAAATTTCTTTAAGGAGGGAAGAGTTGTAATGCCCCAATTTTTGGGACTTCTGTTAATTTTGGTGAATTTTGGAATTTTTGTGTTTTACCTGCTTGGCGTAGGTCTTAAGTATGTTAGTGGGCCTCTAGAAGGCCCAAGTTTAAGATTAAGACCGGGGTTTAATTAATTTAAATCCATAAGGGAAAAGGGGGCTCTGGTTAATAGGGGTTTTAAATATTATTTGGGTAAAATAAGACATAAGGAAGCAAGCGGCAAAGTGGCATGTGGCGCCACTGGGAAGGCCATAAAAGTGGCGTGTAGAAGTGTAGGAAGAGCCCAGGTTCAAGCCGCAAGACAAGCAAATAAGGTGTTTATTTTTTGTGCACAAAAAGGGGAAGTGATAGAACTCAAGGGGCAACTCTGTTAGGGAGAGTTTAAGATGAAAAGGGGATTGGATAAGGATAAAGATAAGGGAGGAAATCTAGGAGCTGATCAAGGAGCAAGAGGTGGCCGGCCAAGGGACTTTAGCATGGGAAATTCGTCTAGGTATTGTAGTAGTGGAAATTTTGGCATTTGGGTGTGTTGTGCCGATTCTCTGACCATCCTTCCTTCTCCTCTTTTCTTTATTTTTTTCTCTCCATCTATCTTCTCCTCTTCTTTCTCCATAGCCGAATTCTTCTACCACTTTACT
Organism: Gossypium hirsutum; assembly: GCF_007990345.1. Taxonomy (NCBI): domain Eukaryota; kingdom Viridiplantae; phylum Streptophyta; class Magnoliopsida; order Malvales; family Malvaceae; genus Gossypium; species Gossypium hirsutum. The sequence continues at coordinate 58,303,689 of NC_053431.1, forward strand.
CTTCACCACTTCCCTACTCTTTTTATTTTTAAGCCTTACAGCCGAATATCACAAAAGCCGAAAACCCCATATTTTAGGGGCATAGCCAAATTCTTAGATCATTAAAGGATCGACTTCTGCTAGGATTTGAGGGTTAGATCTACATCGAAATCAAATAAGAGCTTAAGTGAAATCGTTGGCTGAAGACACTGGTGGTAAGTTTTCGAATCTATTCTTTATTTCGGGATTTAGAAAAGCCGAAATCCCTAAAGGCTTAGGGAGGCTGTCGATTGGGCTTTAAGCCTCTAAGGGATTGTGACAATTGTTTATTATGATGATAGTGCGATTTAGAGGCTGCTGATCAGAGGCTTGGATAAGGGGAAACGACTGAATCTAAACTCAATCGCTAGTTTCAGCAAAGGTAAGTTTGCTAGTGCCAAAGTGCTTTGGGCCAAATGTGGTAAGGGGTTAGTTATAGTTCGTTTTAGTAGTTAGATTAACGTGTTAGTAATCTATTTGTAGGCAGTTTGTGTGTGAATCTCGTCAGCATATCGTCACAAATCAGGTGTGTAATTGACACCCTCTCATAGACTAGATCGGCAAAAGCCGAAAAGCCGAAATGCCGAAATGTCGAAAAGTCGGTATTTTGGGGGCTTGCGAGTGTGCGAATGCTCGTAAGAAAGACTGATTAATGTATTTGGTAAATTCAAGAGTTAAGACTGTATAATGCGATATTTTGTGCATTATGACGTTTTAGGCTTAATGGGCCGAAACTGGGCCAATGGGCCAACAGGCCCACTTTGGTTTAAAGACGAGGTAAGTGCTTCCGAATACTTGGTGAAGGCTAAAACGAGCATGAAACCCTATCCATAGGTAATAATTACTGAAATACCCTTATGCATGCAAAATTACCATTATACCCTTAGATGTAAATTGATCATTATACCCTTAGGGTTATTTTTGACTAAAAAGCATGATGACCTAATTCTGTATGATGTATGCCATGATTGTGAATCTGTTGCATGGGGACATGGGTTATATTATGGAGGAAGCGTCCTAGTGGCTATGCCACAAATTATCTGATCTGGTGGCTCTGCCACATATATCTGTTATGGTGGCTCTGCCACGATTATTTGTATCTGGTGACTCTGTCACATTATCTGTTCTAGCAGCCATGCTGCATATTTCTGAGGCGTGTAGCGGTTGTGTGGGTCAAGTAGTCTCCCCACATGGTGAAGGGTTGGTAAGGGGGTGTATGAGGTTAGTTATGGGTTAGGTTCTGCATATACATGAAATATCTGATCTGATCTGTTATGGGCCTATGGGCTTAATTCTGTATACTGTTCTGGGCTAAGGCCAATTTATTTTGTTTCTGGGGTTTGAGTTGATATGGGCTATGGTTGGGATAATTTTACACACAGAGTATCCCCAAACTCATTCCCTATCTTCATCCATGTAGGTAATCCCCAACCATAGTGGGCTTGGAGCTGCGAGGGATTCGGAGTGGCCACTCGTTCTGCAATATGGTTTTCTTCTGGTGAATTGGACTCCATCTTTCATTTACTTTGATGATTTGGGTTTTATTATGTAATAAGGCCGCTCTATTATTTTTTATGGGTTTGGTTTATATTTTTTTATGATGAACTTAATTTATATTAACTATTAAAATGGGCTAGATCTAGGGTTCGTATTCAAAAACATAAATTGATTTCAAAGTAACATGATCTCAAACAAGGCTTCTACTATGATAACGTTTTCCAAAATTAAATATGTTTTATTAAAAAATGAACATAATTACAATGGTAACCTAAAGAAATACACGATGTTAGAGTGTGGCAATGGTGGTGTGCATGTCTAGGATTGGATCCGAAAGATCTTGGTACTTAAGCAATTCGATGGACTCACCTCCTCTTTTCTGGTTTCCTACTTGGTGCACAGTTTCCATTCACTGTGACCCTTAATGAATTAATCTTTTGAACAACAAGTACGATTTTCTGGACTAAGAATGGAAAAATGTTTTAACGCTTTGATGTGGCACGTCGGATCCGGTCATAACGTCTAGGCCGGGTTTGGGGTGTTACATAATTATTCATTCGAATATCATAAATTACCATATCAATAACCTTTTAAAAAGTATAATTGACTCATAAATATTCGTGAATAACATTTATGAACTTACTCGTCAAATTTGTGGCCCCAAAACCACTGTTTCTTACACCACTGAAAAACGGGTTGTTACAACTCTCCCCCTTACACAAATTTCATCCTTGAAATTTGTCACCTGTTATAGCTATCAAGTCGAGTCTTTATTCCACCTTTACAATGGTAATACATAGAATAATCAATCATAACTCATATCGATTTGGAACTCGTATCAAAAGTCATATTAGAACTTGATACTATATCTAAACTTTACTAAACAACTATAATGTTCTCCTGTCATCACTTTAACAGTCGTAGTACAACTACCAAAAATTTTCTAACAATCATCCGTCGAAACATAATCAAAAGAAAATTTAAATTATCAGATTTTGAGCACATTAGACAATTTAGAGCGTTTAGCTAAAGTTTGAAATTTTCACAACAGACTCTAATGATGTTTTTGATGCATCTGCATCTGTAACTTTTAACCGATAAACATTCCATTTCACGTAAAGATTCAAAAAATATTATTTAAGCATAAATGTGATAGCTATAACTATCGAGATGACTTTAATCCATAATATCATTTCCCGACTATAACTGATCTGATAGATATAATTTTGTATATTTCTTCTAGAATATGAATTCTTCATTCAGACTATCTGTCTATTTACATGTGAATCCATAAAATTTATTCCCAAATCGAGAAATAAGCTCGAATATAAATAACTTACCTAACTTACCAAATGAATAACCTGTTCTGACTAACACAATTGGGTCAATCTAGCAAACGAATAATAACATTTCAGAATAATTGTTTCTTCTTGCTATCAAGATAATCCAAATATACCATGTATCATAATTCCCTCAGAATACCAATCAAAGATCTCTACAAATTGTATTAACTCAAACGAAACATAACATCCCATTTTAACTCATTGACATAAATCGAGATTACCTAAGGAATGAGAACCAATATACACGTTTAAGCTCGATCTTCCACCGTCTACACTTTTGCCGTTACCTATCCCTTTCATGAAAGTTAAAAATGGGATATATAATGAAACAATTTCAATTATTAACATCGAAGTTTTGAATTATATCGAAATCGTGACCATCAAATGCATTAAAAGCATAGTGCTATAATGAAATTGGCATAACAACTGTATAGATACAACAATACCTCAAATATCAATAGTGAAATCCGAGACAAAAGAGAAAACTCGAATGTAGTCCCAATAACAACCCGTGCAGTAATACAACCTCTGCAATCTGAGATCTATATCACCTTGCTCCAATGATCGAACTAGGAATTATAACTATAATAGATATAATTACCTCCGACCAATGAATATCCCTTACAGATGAATCATGTTTGATAGATTAAATAATAAGAATGATAAGAAAATCGAGATAATGAAATCCAAGATGTGGAGCTCTACTGAATTTCCGAGAATACAACCCATATTGAATGATAAAGAGATTGATGATTCCCTAGAGAAAATCCAGAAGAAGAATATCGCTCATACACACTAGCTAAATTGCATATATATAATTCAGAGAATCAACCAGTAGAAGAAATAAAATAAAATCATATGGGTCTTATTGTTGAATCTCCTACCGAACATAATAAAATAGAATGCCAAAGAAAAATATAGCAATGTTGATCATAATCAACCAGACTAACAATACTTTTTTCTAACATTATGATTAACTAGCTTTCACTTATTATAAGAATCACATCTGATGATGAATAATTGCATATATTTCTAAGAATAAAAGAACATATAAAATACCTAGAGGAGATTGCTGTAAGATACTCGACCATAATAGCTACTTTTAGATATATGTGCAGTTCAAACATTATCCTACTGACTACTAAAGTCATCGATGATCTCACATTATTCCATTTCACTTAAGAAATCAGTTCAGACAAAATTCTATTTAACCTGCTTCTCAAATATCAAACCTGATGAAGTTGATTACCCATGATTAACTTCTTTAAGAACGATGTTCCGTTTCTCGAATAATCTTCAGAAAAATTTGATATCTCTTCTAGAACCATCTTTACTTATTAACCAATTCTCAACTTTGACCACATTATTACTAATTCAATCGCTGAATTCATTAGCGTCACTTTTACCAACTTAATCAACATAAACCATGTAAATTATGTTGTATAAGACTTTGAGGGTGACGAGGGTGAAGGTCATAAAGCCTCTAAATTTGACTATCATATATATACACATAAAATCCATCATTAACATAATATTATAAACATTTATTCATACCTTCATGAGTTTCTATTGTAACACCCCTAACCCGTATCTGTTGCCAAACTAGGGATACAGAGCATTACCAAAAAATTCATTTCAAACGAATAAAATATATAAACATTTCAAATCATATTGATAATCATATCAAAAGCAATCCAAATAATACATATTGTCCCTTATATAAGCCCTCAAGGCCTTAAAAACACATTATAAACAAGTTGAGACAAATCATAAACTCAGAGAATTTTTTAGAAAATAGTGAAAATTTTCAACATTGTAGGGGTCACATGGCCGTGTGGCCAGGCCGTGTGACTCATACAGCCAGGAGACATGCCCGTGTCTTACGCCATGCTAGCATTCGAAGTAAGGAAGCGGGCCATGTGCCAACCCGTGTCCTAGCCCGTGTCTATGCTCGTGTAACACACTGACTTGGGTAACATAGTTAAGCCACACGCCGGTGTGTTAGGTCGTGTACCCTTTGAAATAACCTCACACGCCCCCGTGTGTAACATCTCGAAATAGGGCCTAAATGGAATAGTGGTTGCGAAACCACAAATCTGAGATAGAAAAGTTTATTTCGATTATTTTTTTTTATGATTTACTGAGTGATTAGATGCAGGTGTTAGAGTATTGATAAGAAATTTTATAGATTGCATGTTTAATTTACCTATTAGGGCTTATTTGCAGAAGTTACTATAATAGCCCGATTTAGGGCCTAAACGAAATGATGGTTTTAGAACCACAAATTTGAAGTCAAAAAATTTATTCTGATTAAGTTTTAAGGTTTATTTATTGATTAAAATATTGTGTAAAAATATCGTTAAGTAATTTTACTGATAAAGTGCTTAATTGAACTTTTAGTACTAAATTGCAAAAGTTGAAAAATATGTATTCTAATTCATAACTACTTGATTGAAGTGGGGGTTTAAAGAGGAGGTCCTTAAATGGTAATTAGACCATTATATTTTGTTTGGACAAAAATGGGCATGAATAGGACAAAATTTTAAAGAAAGGCCTTAAGGGCATTTTAGTCATTTGGTAATTAAAAGAAATAAAAAGGGAAAATAAATCCAAAATTGACTCATATTTTTCATGGAGGCCGAAATTAGCATGGGGGAAACCATGGCTAGGGTTTTCAAGCTTTCCAAGCTCAATAGTAAGTCCGTTTGAGCCCCGTTATTCAAGTTCTTTATGTTTTTGGAATCCCGGTAACTTGATTAAGCTTATTCTAGCAATAATTTAAGCTAGGGTTCATATTTGGAAAAATACACATAGGTGAAATGTGTTTATTTTGATGTTTTATGGTAGAATATGAAGGCTGAAATTATGTTAAACAACTTTTGCTAAGCAGTTTTAAGCAAAAATGAGTAAAATCGCTTAATCGGTAAAAGTTGTTATTGTTCATAACTATGTGTTAGAGAGAGAATTTGATGTTTCCATAGAAGGGAAAATTGATCATAATGTCATAAAACATTAGAATAAGGGATGAAGTTTAATTCCCGAGCCTAAGGGCAAAAGAGTAAATATGCAAAAGTTTAGGGGCAAAATTGTAATTTTTCCAAAGTTTGAGTTAATGACTGTTTTTAATAGTACATTAATTAAATAAGTAAAATATGATGTTTTAGATCCCGAAAAATGAGATTTGAATCTAGAATGGGAGAAAAATCGAAAATCGAGAAAGTTGGTAAAATGGTCGTTTTAGTATCGAGGTAAGTTCATATGTATAATAAGCATTAATTTATGCATGTTTCAATGTAAAATTAATATATTTACTATGGTTGCCGAGGTGTTGAAAGTAAGTATAATTATGATGATTTAACAATATTAATTCGACATGGAAATGAGAAAGTATGTAAGTTTGTATGTAAATAATACATTATCTTTATTACATTTTTATATTTCAGCATATTTTATGTATTGTAGCTGATTTTTGAATCATAATTGACTATTGGAAGAATAGAATAAAGTATTAAAAAGTGAGATACTTCCCGTTTGAACCATCGGAATCGAAAGATACATATGGTATATAGCTAGGTAACATGTGTAATACGGGATGTATACCATGTGTACAAGAGAGCTACGAGACATTATAAGGTAGCTAGGTCGCATAAGTGATATTATGTGTACACCATGTAGACAAGAGAGCTACGAGATAGATATAGCTAGGTTGCATTTGTGGTTCCAAGTGAAGGACACCATGCTGAAAAGAGAGCTACGAGATAAACTGGCTAGGTCACATGGGTGGTACTAAGTGTTCACCATGTGTACAAGAGAGCCAAAATTTTATGTACAATCGAGCTAGGTCACATGAGTGGTGCTAAGTGAAGGCCACTATGTGTACAAGAGAGCTTCAATTTTAAAGGTGAGCTGTGTGCGATACCATCGCATATCTGTTATTATTCCGAAGCGTTCAACTGGGAAATTGATTAAACGAAATTGTGTATGACTTTGTGATGATAAGTGTAAGTATACACGTGTGTAACTTATGAGAAATATGCTCGATATGTGATTGGAAATTGGAAAGATTGTTATGGGAAAGTGATGAATACAATTGAAGTGTGAAAGATCAAAATTGACAATAAAACTGTTCTGGATAGTTGTAGTAATGAGAATCTAAAAATTTACCAAAAATAGTAGAAATTGAATCAGAGACTGAATGAGATATCAAATTAAATCTTAATGAGTCTATTTTCATATAATATAAATAGAGAAAGAAAAGGAATTCTATATTCTGAGATATTTAAGTTTCTATGAGACTGGTTTAGAATGACTATGTGATCCCCTATTCTGACTTTGAAAAATCATTAAAAATTGTACAAAAATAATTATGGGATATAATTTATATGTTTGAAATCCTTAATAAGTCTAGTTTCATAACATCATATGAGTTCTGTACGAAGAGAAAATTTATTTGTAGTGAGGAGTGGTCAGGGCAGTTGAGCAGTGAAGCAGGGGTAACTTCAATGAATAAACTGTACTAATTTGCTAGACCAAAAATTTTGAAAATTTTATGGTAAGAATATACGTGAATATAGTTTCAATGAAAATTAACGATTTGTAATTTCGAGGTTTTTAGCTCCAGAAATAAATAATTTAGCTGCTAGTACTCTGCTAGACAGCTTATTTTGAACCTGTTTATAATTGTAATAGTGAAAGTATGTGTGTTTGTGATGGTAATGTTTTGGGAACATATTGTGACTTTGTTTAATGTATGATAATGTATTGTTTATTAATATTTACATATTTACTTACTAAGCTATAATGCTTACTCCCTTCCTTTCCTTTTTCCTATAGTGTCGTAGATGTTAGCTCGAGTTGGAGGTTGCCGGAGGTTAAATCACACTACCAAACTATTGATTGACATATAAAGGTTTTAAAGTATTTTTAAGTCTTTGGCATGTATGGGGACTCGTTTAATTATTATTAAGTTGCTAAGAGTTGGCCTAAAATACTGACCTATGTTATTTGAAGGTCTCTATTGTATAAAGTTATTTAATGTAGATAGTCTTGAATATGTTTGAAAAGTTTAAAATTGATGAAATTTTATGTCTCGGTTTTAAATGATTACAAGTACTCAAGTCTAGTAATACCTCGTACCCTGTTCCGGCGTCAGACAAGGGTAAGGGGTGTTACATTTAGTGGTATCAGAGCCAGGTTTAGTCAAGTTCTCAGACTTACCTAGTATGTGTAAGAGTTAAGCTATACATGCTATATTACTACCTGTAATAGTGTGATGCCTCCCGATCCCGATGAAATAGTTCTATTGAGACAGAAGTGTTTTCCAACCGAGCTACCATCGACAGTGTAAAAAGGGGTTAAGTAAGTTCATATAATTTGGTGGATATATTGGTGTACTTAAAAATTGATCTTGGTGACTTGTGATGATATGTGTGAGATCAAGTGTAAAATGAAATAGACATAAGTGGAGAAATATAGAAAAGTGAAAAGAAACGAAAGTTTACATCATTATAAACTCATCCATATTCGTTTGACATTGGCATGATATTATATGTCTAACTTATTTGACTAAGTGAATGTGATAAATAGATTTACTCAAATTCGTGGAATGTATGTTTGAGTGCATTTGTTTTAAAATATGAATATGTGTGTAAGTCTGTCTAAAGCGAATTATATAACTATGATAATATTAAGATGAAATGAGACTCGTAAAAGGTAAGAGTACTAGTTCATGATGTTTATGTGATAATGAATAAGTCGTGAATAAGAATTTCTCTTGGAATATGAAACATGAGATGAAGGGAAAGTTTATATTATGATAAGTGTTCATGTTGATTGGTAATTGTGTGATGCTATGAGTGTAACTTGTGAAATTAAATGAATGTTATGAGTAATTCTATTTGAGAATTATGAACACATGTATAAGTGTATTTGTTTGTATAATATGATGGGAGGGTTGTGTAAAATGAATATGCATGTTGAGTTATTTGAAGCAAATTATATATATTGATGAGTGTTAAGTTATATGCATGAATATATAAGAGGCAAGTTAGAAGTGTTACAGCCTCACCCCCTTCCAATAAGATTAATTGACAATGTGATAGCATTTGAGAATGGTTTAATGAATGAACTCAGTTGCAGAAAAGATGTCAAGTTAATATGAAGATTTTCTAAATTCTGAAATGTTACAGTTAAAGAAAGATTAGACTTAGTTAATTAACTCATCCAGGTATGATGCTTAAAGTATATGATTGCTGGATTTTTTTTAAAAATAAATTTTGATTGTGAATGAGATAATGTGGATTTAGTAATGATAGAATTCGACAGAAGAATAATGATTGAGCTGTATTAATAGCTGAATGTAGAGTTTTTTGTTTAAAAAAAAAGTGAAGGCAAATGTGAGAATTGGAAAAAGTTTTCGATTAATATAGAGGTCATACAGAGTTGAAACTTAGTTATATTGGATTTCAATTTAATAGTGGGGTGATTTTGAAAGTACTGCTTTGAAGAAAATTTGTTTGGAGATGTTTAAGAAATTTTGAGAAAAGATATTGAATCTTTTTACTGGGTGAAGAAATGTAACATCTCGAAATAGGGCCTAAATGGAATAGTGGTTGCGAAACCACAAATTTGAGATAAAAAAGTTTATTTCGATTATTTTTTTATGATTTACCGAGTGATTAGATGCATGTGTTAGAGTATTGATAAGAAATTTTATAGATTGCATGTTTAATTTGCCTATTAGGGCTTATTTGTAGAAGTTGTTGTAACAACCCGATTTAGGGCCTAAACGGAACGAAGGTTTTAGAACCACGAATTTGAATTTGAAAAATTTATTCCGATTAAGTTTTAAGGTTTATTTATTGATTAAAATATTGTGGAAAAATATAGTTGAGTAATTTTACTGATAAAGTGCTTAATTGGACTTTTAGGACTAAATTGCAAAAGTTGCAAAATATGTGTTCTAATTCATAACTACTTGATTGAAATGGGGGTTTAAAGAGGAGGTCCTTAAATGGAATTAGACCATTATATTTCGTTTGGACAAAAATGGGCATGAATAGGACAAAATTTTAAAGAAATAAAAAGGGAAAATAAAGCCAAAATTGACTCATCTTTTTCATGGAGGCCGAAATTAGCATGGGGGAAGCCATGGCTAGGGTTGTCAAGCTTTCCCAGCTCAATAGTAAGTCCATTCTAGCCTCGTTTTTCAAGTTCTTTATGTTTTTGGAATCCCGGTAACTTGATTAAGCTTATTCTAGCAATAATTTAAGCTAGGGTTCATATTTGGAAAAATACCCATAGGTGAAATGTGTTTATTTTGATGTTTTATGGTAGAATATGAAGGCTGAAATTATGTTAAACAACTTTTGCTAAGCGGTTTTAAGCAAAAATGAGTAAAACGGCTTAATCGGTAAAAGTTGTTATTGTTCATAACTATGTGTTAGAGTGAGAATTTGATGTTTCCATAGAAGGGAAAAGTTATCAGGGATGAAGTTTGATTCCCAAGCCTAGGGGCAAAAGTGTAAATATGCAAAAGTTTAGGGGCAAAATTGTAATTTTTCCAAAGTTTGAGTTAAGGACTATTTTTAATAGTACATTAATTAAATAAGTAAAATATGATGTGTTAGATCCCAGAAAAATGAGATTTGAATCTAGAATGGGAGAAAAATCGAAAATCGAGAAAGTTGGTAAAATGGCCGTTTTAGTATCAAGGTAAGTTCATATGTATAATAAGCATTAATTTATGCATGTTTCAATGTAAAATTAATATATTTACTATGATTGTCGAGGTGCTGAAAGTAAGTATAATTATGATGATTTAACAATATTAATTCAACATGGAAATGAGAAAGTATGTAAGTTTGTATGTAAATAAGACATTATCTTTATTACGTTTTTATATTTCAGCATATTTTATGTATTGTAGCTGATTTTTGAATCATAATTGACTATTGGAAGAATAGAATAAAGTATTAGAAAGTGAGATACTTCCCGTTTGAACCTTCGGAATCGAAAGATACAGATGGTATGTAGCTAGGTCACATGTGTAATACGGGATGTATACCATGTGTACAAGAGAGCTACGAGACATTATGAGGTAGCTAGGTCGCATGGGTGATACTATGTGTACACCATGTAGACAAGAGAGCTACGAGATAGATATAGCTAGGTTGCATTTGTGGTTCCAAGTGAAGGACACCATGCAGACAAGAGAGCTACGAGATAAACTAGCTAGGTCACATAGGTGGTACTAAGTGTTCACCATGTGTACAAGAGAGCCAAAATTCTGTGTACAATCAGCTAGCTCACATGAGTGGTGCTAAGTGAAGGCCACTATGTGTACAAGAGAGCTTCGATTTTAAAGGTGAGCTGTGTGCAATACCATCGCGTATCTGTTATTATTCCGAAGCGTTCAACTGGGAAATTGATTAAACGAAATTGTGTATGACTTTGTGATGATAAGTGTAAGTATATACGTATGTAACTTATGAGCAATATGCTCGATATGTGATTGGAAATTGGAAAGATTGTTCTAGGAAAGTGATGAATACAATTGAAGTGTGAAAGATCAAAATTGACAATAAAACTGTTCTGGATAGTTGCAGTGACGAGAATCTAAAAATTTACCAAAAATAGTAGAAATTGAATCACAGACTGAATGAGATATAAAATTAAATCTTAATTAGTGTATTTTCATATAATATAAATAGAGAAAGCAAAGGAATTCTATATTCTGAGATATTTAAGTCTCTATGAGACTGGTTTAGAATGACTATGTGATCCCCTATTCTGACTTTGAAAAATCATTAAAAATTGTACAAAAATAATTATGGGATATAATTTATATGTTTGAAATCCTTAATAAGTATAGTTTAAAATAAAATACACAATAACATCATATGAGTTCTGTACGAGAGAAATTTATTTGTAGTGAAGAGTGGTCAGGGCAGTTGAGTAGTGAAACAAGGGTAACTTCAATGAATAAACTGTACTAATTGGCTAGACCAAAAATTTTGAAAATTTTATGGTAAGAATATACATGAATCTAGTTTTAAAGGAAATTAATGGTTTGTGATTTGGAGTTTTGTAGCTCCAGAAATAAATAATTTAGCTGTTGGTACTCTGCTAGACAACTTATTTTAAACCTGTTTATAATTGTAATAGTGAAAGTATGTGTGTTTGTGATGGTAATGTTCCGGGAACATATTGTGACTGATACGAGCACGCCCCGCGAACTTTATCGAGCAAGTCTATCAAGCCGAGCAATGACATGTTGGTAAGCTAATCCAAGCTCGTTTCCAGCTCCACGAGCTCCGTCCAGCTCAAATCCAGCTTATTCAAGCTCAATCCATCTTGCTTGAGCTAAACCGAGCTCATTCCTAGCTCACTTTCAACTCACGAGCTAAACCTTAGCTCAACTTCAGCTTAGGAGTTTAGCCTCAGCTCAACTTTAGCTCACGTGCTAAAGCTTAGCTCATTTTAGTTTAAACTCGATTTTGTCTTTAATGCATTAAATAAAAATTTGCACATATTTATTTAAGCATTAAACTTGTCTTATACTAATATTTGTTATTAATATGCCATAGTCATTACATAAATTGATTATGTTCACATACCTGAGTTAATGCATGACATTAATGTGTTCACATCATACCGAATTTATGAGTGTCCATGAGATATCTTAATGACTTGTTTATCTCATGTAGGTACATCCCTTTGGACGGTACAATGTATGGATGAAGAAACATCTCTTTTGGACATTCCACACTCATGAATGAAGAAGTATTAAATGCTAGTGCATGTACGGCTAGATGCAAGGTTTCTACAAATTCATGCATGTGTCGAATGCATGTATGGACATTAAAGGCTAGTCCATGAATGGATCAAATGCATGGGATGATAGAATGCATGAATGGCTTAAGTGCATGTATGGTGGCTGTGTCTTAACTTTCCAAGGCACTTATTCTGCCAAGAAGTAGCTGTTCACACTTTGAATTGACCTATAAGCTACTACACATGCATGGATGGGTTCAAGAACGTCCAAAGGAAGGAATTAACTCAATAATTCAACACATTGATTGAATTAAGTGTATGCACAAAGGGGAGAACGAATGTACTAGGTTCATGCTGCCATTTATGAACTACATGCTATTAAATAGTTTAATTATGAGGATACATGTTCCATACAAGTGCATGAACGTCCCAAGGAGATGAATGCAACCTTTGGTGCACATACAAGTCACTTGAAGCCTTTCTTTATGATTAAGCATTCATGCACACACTTAGGGGGAAGAAAGTGTCCATTCAACTAGTTCATGAATCTGCCAAATTTATGAACTATTTTAATACATTAGTGTGAATGTTTTTATTATTGTGTGAACACCTAGATGCCGAATTTGAATGGTCATCTATGTGCCTATAAGTATTTGTTTTCTTTCAATTGTAAGGGACTTTTTGCCAAAAATTTTATTGAATTTAATCTTGCGAGAATTTTCTTCTCTAAACTTTGTTTGAGACTTTGTTGGCTTATCTACCTAGTAGTGGCGTCAACCCTGTTTCTTTCACCCTTATACCAAGGTTCCTACTTTGCTAAGTAGCGGGTCGAGGTTCTATTATTTTCATTTTCGCCTTGAAAGCCTATAAGCATTTGGGTCGATATTTTCTAATATTGGTTCGAGCTTGCTTTTGAGTTCCTTCTTTCCATTCTTTCATTTACTTTAAACCGAACCTTAATATTCATATTTTTTAAACCCTTCATTTAAACCCCTTGAATAGCTTCCGCATAATTTATTTAGAAACATCCTTTTTAACCAAACCGAATGATACTTTCTCGTAGACGATCGGGCAAACTCGTATACGACTCGACTCTCCCCGAGGTGGTTCGTATCATTTGGTATCAGAGCTTGTAAATTGAGAGGCGCCGACGTTCTTATCAAGATCGAACTAGGTTCGTTGTGAATAAAAAACATTTGAATTAAAAAAAAATTCAACTTGTAATTTTCGTTCTCTCTCTTGTAATAGTGATATTGTGAAGTATTAAAAAAAGACAAAAAAAACGAAAATCATAAAAAAAAGTGAAGTGATCAAGTTCTTCTGTTGTTTATATTTTGACCCGCTCGACAAAGTGTTCTTGTCATCAACTTTGCACCCCATTCCCAAAATGCCACACTACACCAAAGACTATTTTTCTTTTAGCCTACCCGTACACCGTGACATTGTAACCTTTGTAACCATCTTGAAACCGACCCCAAGGCACCAAGACAAGTCGAAAGAAACAAAATACGAGGTTACGAGAGTAAGCTTGAGTGGTAAAAGGCTAGAGCGAGTAAGATCATTCGAGTGGAGGTAAAAGCCAAACGAGTGTAAACACGAGCGAGAGTGACACCTTTTTTCTTCTTATTTCCGAGCGAAATTGTGAGGTTTGTGGTGAGGTACTTAAATTTTTTTTATTCTGTTTTGTGATCTAACATTTTATTTTTAGCAACAAAAATCATGTCACGCGAAGAGTTCACCGAATCGGAATACCAATACTTGGTGCAAGAAATGCGAAGAATGGCGACTAAACAAGACCAAAGTGATCGAGTTTCTTCAAGTAGTAAAACAGAACCAAGAACCCCACGGAGATATACCCTCGACTACTACCTGAAAAAAAGTTCCAATCGTGACTCCTTTTCGCCATCTACGTCGAGACAAAGAGATTCATACTATGACTCATATTCATCAACGAATTTGAGAAGTGACTTCGATCGGAAGTCCTTTTCATCAAGAAATTCGAGAAGACGAAAAGCCGATTACGATTTCGATTCATTCCAAGATGGCGTTTGAAGAGAAAGACATACTCCTACTAGATCTTCAAAGAAATCTTACTTAGAGTATTCTTCATGAAGTTTTGATTGTGAATCATATGCAAATAGTTCTTCATCTTTCGAACAAGATTTGTATTCTCATCGTTCTTTTGTACATTCTTGTAAAGAGAAAACAAAGAAAAGAAAAGAAAAAGCAAAAAAAGAAAAAGAAAATGAAATAAATAGAAAAGAGAGGCAAGAGGCAAGTAAGAGAGAAAATGAGCGAATCTTGAGAGAACTTGATAAAGCCTTTGAAAAAGCCTTTGAAAAGCAAAAAGAAAAAGAAAAAGAAAATGAGATTGAAAAAGAGAATGAAAAGAAATTTGAGAGTGAAAAAGAAGATGAAAAAGAATTGAAACAAAAGAAATGAGTGATTCAGAAGAAAAAGAATCGAGTGAGAAAACAAGTTAGCAAGTGAGGATTATTTCTACTAACCCACTTGTTCGATCTTCTTGTGAATTAACTTTTTAGGTTCCTAGAAGTTTGTGCAACCAATTCCATCTACATTACCTTCCAACCGAGAGGTGTTTTAGGTTGTTCGAAAAAGGTAAGTTCGCGAATGACTACCACCCACTTGCGATCGAAGGTAAGGAAGGTAAGGATTCTTTGTTTATCGAATCAAAGTCACTTGATTTGGATAATTTTTGTTCACTTACTGTTGTTAACGAATTTGTTTTAAAAGGTGCCGTATACAGTTTTTCTTATGACGATTACTACATTGTCAAATTTGTTGACAACATTGGATTAGTTTGCTCTAAGCGAATTTTGAACATGTTTGATCAAAGTCTGTCACGTAAAAATTCTGATGTGTTTGACCCTGCAAACTTTTTGAACTCATGTGTTAAATCTTTATGTTTAAATATGCCTGCTCAATTGATTTGTGATAAATCTGCCTGTTTGAAAAGTTGCATGTTCGTTAAAAATTCTTTGTTTGGCATCCATGTTAAAAGATCTTCACATGATATGTACAATTGTGTTCTTCATGAACAATCTTTGAGTTTTTGTGAGAAATTTCCATGTAGTGACTTGCATTCCCGAATAATACTCGTGAAGTATAAACCTTTGCATTTTGGTATGCTCGGTTTTGTCAAATCAACATGTGTGTTTAAACTAGTGAAATATAATTCGTGTGGTGAGTTGATTATATCTTTTTCTAATATGTTGCTTGTTGGAATTCCTAAACAAGTTCGTGTGTTCAAACCTGGTATTTGTTACATGAATTCATTTTATGGAAACATTAAGCACTTTGCATCATTTGCAATCAAAATATGTTTGCTTGATGTTCAAACTTTTGATAAGAAGGTGAAATTCAATGATTTGGGTTTCAATTTTGATTCATTTATTAATCACCTTGTTTGGCCACATTTGAAATTTTTGTTTCATTTCGAGAAGGTAAGGCCAACCTATGTTTTTGGAATTGAATCAAATTTCCATGGTAACTTTCCTTTTCCATTTAAGTCTATAGTTTTCGATAATACTAACCAGTCTTTTTTTTTGTGAATTCCACCCCTCGAGGAGCAAGACATGTCATGGTGCGTCACCACCTATTCAAATTTATCAGAGTAATAGGTTTGTCTTACGTTATCTATCCAAAGAGAGAAGATTCATTTTGACCGAGAAAGGTAAACCCAATCCTCAATTGTCTTCTCTTCATATTCGTTAAGGTAAGTCATCTGAAAATTTTCAAATATCTTTGCTCAATTCGATTGAAGTTGAAATTCCATTGATTGGTTGTTTGGAAATTATTTATACTTTGATGTGATAGATTTTTCCTTTTGGCATTGTGATGATGTGATTATTACGTTGGAATTTGGAGACTCCCCTCATGTTGTTCAAAAACGAAAGGAAGAGTTAGCATACCTTTGGCCATGGCATACCTTGCATGAGCAAGACAAGGGACCAAATGAGTTACTATATTCGATTAAAGAAATTAAAATGTTTTGGATAGGAATAATGTGTTTAAGTGCCTACCATCATTTTCAACCAATTATCCCTTGATCCAACTTAGTTTTTATGTTTGTAACGATGGTCTAACGAAACTCTTTGATAAATTTACGTATGCTTGCTTTGTCCAATTGAGATTTTTGGCATATGTTAGATTGAATGAATATTTTATGAACTGTCGAACACATTTGAATTTGACTCCTTTGAGTTTCTTTTTACTGGCTGTGGTAAGAATTTTTCAAGTTTGTGTGACATCTTCCATCCCATTTGATTGAGGAAAACCATGCACGAGTCAAAGTTCTCCCATGGATAAACAGCTCGACTTGAGGACAAGTCGCCTAAAAGAGGGGGGAATGATACGAGCACGCCCCGCGAACATTATCGAGCAAGTCTATCAAGCCGAGCAATGACATGTTGGTAAGCTGATCCAAGCTCGTTTCCAACTCCACGAGCTCCGTCCAGCTCAAATCCAGCTTATTCGAGCTCAATCCATCTTGCTTGAGCTATACCGAGCTCACTCCTAGCTCACTTTCAACTCACGAGCTAAACCTTAGCTCAACTTCAGCTTAGGAGTTTAGCCTTAGCTCAACTTTAGCTCATGAGCTAAAGCTTAGCTCATTTTAGTTTAAACTCAGTTTTGTCTTTAATGCATTAAATAAAAATTTGCACATATTTATTTAAGCATTAAACTTGTCTTATATTAATATTTGTTATTAATATGCCATAGTCATTACATTAATTGATTATGTTCACATACCTGAATTAATGCATGACATTAATGTGTTCACATCATGCCGAATTTATGAGTGTCCATGAGATATCTTAATGACTTGTTTATCTCATGTAGGTACATCCCTTTGGACGGTACAATGTATGGATGAAGAAATGTGACAGCCCAAAGTTGACCCTAGTCGGGAAGTGGTTTCGGGACCGCTAAACCGAGTCACCGAAATGTTTGAATGTGATACTTATTGTGTAGAATATGTAATTATGAATGTGTGAAAATTTCAAGCTTCAATTGGGTTGATTTCATGTGAATTTAGTCAATAGGACTTATGTGAGAAAATTCTAAAATGTGATAGGTCAATGTGTGAGGACCTACTAGTGCATGTGGACAAAGGGGGGACTTGCATGTCAAATTTCCCCCCCTAATGAGTAGTGGCCGGCCATGACAAGGAAGGATGGGCAAAACATGTCATGAAACATGTTTTGTTAGTGGAAGAATAAAATAAGGAGTATGGGTAATAAAGAAATGGAAAACAAAAGAAAAAAAAATGTGTGTGTGGTGTTTGTTCCCCCCATTGCCGTGAGCTCAAGAGAAGAAAGGAGAAAAGTTTGTGTTCATCCTTTCTCACCTCCATTTTAGCCTAAATTAGAAAGAAAAACAAAGAAAAAAATTTCTCATCCTTTGGTTCATCCTTGGCCAAAAATTTTAAGGAGGAAAGAAGAAGAAAGGTGAAGAGATTCGGCCATGCATGTAGCTAGGCCAAGGTATGTTTAATGATGTTCCATGAGATGCATGCATGTTTTAGTTGTTAGCTTGAGTTCTACCTAGCCCATGGTCTAAATCTTGCTATGTGATGGAAATGGCACTTGACCATGGATGCATCATTCTTGGTTGGTGTTTGATGTTGTGGTGATGAGGCATGAGGATAAGTTAAGATTCGGCCTAGGTGGAGGTTGTGTTAATGCCATTGCATGCAAAATATTAAGCTTGTTAATGATGCATGTGATGATGGCTTGATGATTCTTGAACCTCCTTTTTAGCATTTTTGTGTGAGCACATATGTGCATTGGTTGCTAAAGGGAGAAGAATCGGCTAGCAAGATGTGTGCTAAGGCCGAATGTAACTTTGCATGTTGATGAGCAATGCATGTGTTAAATCGATGAAAAGGGGGAGGATGCTTTACTAGTGTGTATATGTGTGTATTAAGTGTTGAAATCGACCCCAAAAATGGACATGCATATTCGGCCAAGGGGAAAGAAATTAGCTAATATGTTGTGTTGATGCATGATTTTTGCATGTATGAGACTTTAATGTCTAATGTATAAATATGGGCTAAGTGCCTTGTGTTCATCTTTTGATGCCTAAAATGATGAAATCAATTTATTTGTTTGATTAAGCTCAAGAGCAAAGGGGAAATAAAACCGATAAAGGGAAGGAAAAAGTGGTTGAATAGCTAGCGGAATCGTTCGACAACACCCGAGGTAAGTTCTTGAGTAAGAGATCTTAAATTTCGATGTGATTAAATCATGCTCTATGTGTGGCTATTGAGCCGAATGTGCAAGGACAATATGTGCCTTGTGTTTGAGTTTCGTAAACGAAAATGAAATATGAATGTGCTATGAATTATTGTTAGATGTGCATGATTAATTGAATGCTGTCCGGGCTAAGTCCCGAAGGCTTTGTGCTAAGTGAATATATCCGGATTAAGATCCGAAGGCCTTTGTGCGAGATACTAAATCCGGGTTAAGTCCCGAAGGCATTGTGTGAGTTACTAAAACCGGGCTATGTCCCGAAGGCATTTGAACGAGGAGCTATATCCGGTTAAATCCCGAAGGTACGTGATTTGGTAATGAATGAGCTTGCTGTAAAATTCCAGCGAATACTCGAAAAACATCCCAATATGGGGATATGTTACGTATGTGTTGAATTTAATCGAGCCCTTACAATAAATGTTCGCTCAGTTGATAAACGAGCTACCGGCCTTCGGCCAAGTTAGTTTATTGTGTATGTACATAAGGGTTATTAATGTTGTGAAGCAAGTTTGATATCGGTAAATTGCGTATTATGAAATATTCCGTTTAGCTAAATGTGTGCTATTCTTTGTGCATGCTGGAATTCCTTGCTCAAACTTACTAAGCATAAATTGCTTACTCGTTACATTGCTCCTCTGTTTTATAGATTTTTGGTTCTCCAGCTATCGGACTCGGGATCTTGAAGTCGAAGTCGCCCACACTATCAAAGGCTCTTTTGGGTACTATTTTGGTTGAATTTTGATATGGCATGTATAGGACTACCCATTGTTGTCTTTCGAGTACTTTATGAAATGTATAAGTGTACAGCCATGCGAAAATGGCTTGTAGAAGTGGAGTATGGCATTAGACCATTCGTATTTATGAATGTATAGATGGTTTCATGATGTAACTATGTTGGAATGGAAGTGTTGAGCAAATGATCAGCCACTAGAATGGCTAAGTATGATCATATGTGGGCTTATGTATGACAAGGCCCTAGTTGGTCCATGAAACCCCAAATTAGGTAAGGTTCACTTTGAAAACAGAAGCTGATAGCAGCAGTGGTGTGGATTGGAAAAATCACAAGAATTCGTAGGAGTGGAATTAAATAGTGAATAAATTATGTAATCGAACCTTGATGAATCTACTTTCATATGGAAGTAACGAAACAATTATAGGAACAGTACAGAAAGAGATATTCGGGTTCTTGTGTAACAGGGCCAGAACAGTTTCTGGATTCACTGTTCCGCCTTTGGAAATTCACTATAAATTGACCAGAGATAATTAGGGGTCATACCATATATGTATGGATTCCTCTCTGAGTCTAGTTTCCATAGAAACAAACGGCATCAGTATTGAAGCTCTGTGCAGAGAGATATCCCAGTCGTAATGGGAAAAGGTCAGTGTAGTCGACCCCTGTAACATGGGAGACTTTGACTAATAAACTGTACTAATTGGCCCGACCAAAAATTCTAGAAAAAAATCCATAGGTGGGGACATGAGTCTAGTTTCAGGGAAAAATTACAAAACTGATTTTTGAGTTGTGAAACTCAAGATATGATTTTTGAAGCGACTAGTACTCAGACTGGGCAGTGTCTGGAAAAATTTTTCAAAGTTTGTTAACATCTCGTGTCCGACTCCGGTGTCGGTCTCGGGTTCGGGGTGTTACAAGAAACATCTCTTTTGGACATTCCACACTCATGAATGAAGAAGTATTAAATGCTGGTGCATGTACGGCTAGATGCAAGGTTTCTACAAATTCATGCATGTGTCGATTGCATGTATGGACATTAAAGGCTAGTCCATGAATGGATCAAATGCATGGGATGATAGAATGCATGAATGGCTTAAGTGCATGTATGGTGGCTGTCTCCTAACTTTCCAAGGCACTTATTCGGCCAAGAAGTAGCTGTTCACACTTTGAATTGACCTATAAGCTACTACACATGCATGGATGGGTTTAAGAACGTCCAAAGTAAGGAATTAACTCAATAATTCAACACATTGATTGAATTAAGTGTATGCACAAAGGGGAGAACGAATTTACTAGGTTCATGCTGCCATTTATGAACTACATGCTATTAAAGAGTTTAATTATGAGGATACATGTTCCATACAGGTGCATGAACGTCCCAAGGAGATGAATGCAACCTTTGGTGCACATACAAGTCACTTGAAGCCTTTCTTTATGATTAAGCATTCATGCACACACTTAGGGGGAAGAAAGTGTCCATTCAACTAGTTCATGAATCTACCAAATTTATGAACTATTTTAATACATTAGTGTGAACGTTTTTATTATTGTGTGAACACCTAGATGCCGAATTTGAATGGTCATCTATGTGCCTATAAGTATTTGTTTTCTTTCAATTGTAAGGGACTTTTTGCCAAAATTTTTATTGAATTTAATCTTGCGAGAATTTTCTTCTCTAAACTTTGTTTGAGACTTTGTTGGCTTATCTACCTAGTAGTGGCGTCAACCCTGTTTCTTTCACCCTTATACCGAGGTTCCTACTTTTCTAAGTAGTGGGTCGAGGTTCTATTATTTTCATTTTCGCCTTGAAAGCCCATAAGCATTTGGGTCGATATTTTCTAATATTGGTTCGTGCTTGCTTTTGAGTTCCTTCTTTCCATTCTTTCTTTTACTTTAAACCGAACCTTAATATTCATATTTTTTAAACCCTTCATTTGAACCCCTTGAATAGCTTCCGCATAATTTATTTAGAAACATCCTTTTTAAACAAACTGAACGATACTTTCTCATAGACGATCGGGCAAACTCGCATACGACTCGACTCTCCCTGAGGCGCTTCGTATCAATGACTTTTTTTTTAATTTATGATAATGTATGGTTTATTAATATTTACATATTTACTTACTAAGCTATAATGCTTACTCCCTTCCTTTCCTTTTTCCTATGGTGTCGCAGATGTTAGCTCGAGTTGGAGGTCGCTAGAGGTTAAATCACACTATCAAAATATTGATCGATATATAAAGGTTTTAAAGTATTTTTAAGTCTTTGGAATGTATGGGGACTCTTTTAATTATTATTGAGTTGCTAGGAGTTGGCCTAAAATACTGACCTATGTTATTTGAAGGTCTCTATTGTATAAAGTCATTTAATGTAGATAGTCTTGAATATGTTTGAAAAGTTTAAAATTGAGGAAATTTTATGTCTCAGTTTTAAATGATTACAAGTACTCAAGTCCAGTAATACCTCGTACCTTGTTCCGGCATCGGATATGGGTATTACAGCGTGTCAGGCCATGTGCTAGACCATGTAACAACCTGACTTTTAACCCTTTGAAAACAAGAAGGGACACACAATCACCTGGCCATGTGTCACAGACAGCTGAGACATACACCCGTGTGGATGAGAATAGGCCATTTTACAAGCCATTTTCTCACCCATCTTGGTTTGTACGTACACCTAAAATTGCACATATATACAAGCCATAACAAGGCACCAAAATCATGCAAAATCAAACTATATACATAAGATATAATAACATACAACAAATATGCCCATAGGCAACTGAAATGACATGTAAACATGTATAACCATGTACTCAATTTAGTTAAAATGATCAACTAACTTCCAACTAGGTTTGCATCAATACATACCATAAATTTCACTAACTAAAAACATATCAAATAGTACTAAATGTACCAATCAACCACTAACATCAATAGTCATTTAAGCCATTCAAAACAAAGTACTAATTCACAACATTTTCAAAAAGTTACAAGCCATATATAATATGTATATTCAAACTATAATTTCATCTTCAATAATCCAAGCATATCAAGCTAAACAGCATCCACATTAAGACTAATATTTACAAGCCAAAACCAAATTCATTTGAGCACCAAGATACCATAACTTAAGCTAAATTAAATGGCCATTTCAACAACCAAGCATATAGGCCAACATTAGCCAAAATGCCTATATATGCCATTATAACAAAAAAATCAAAACATTTCAAATATACCGATAGAGCTGATGGATAGTGTGCTATAACTTCGATAAGCTTCCAACCTAAATGAGCTTCCAATTCACTATAAAATACGTAAAATAACATAGAGTAAGCTTTTAAGCTTAGTAAGTTCGTATAACATATAATATAACATAATAGGTAAATAAACATAGCATATCCCAACATAACTGGGCCAAATGCCTAAGCATATACATCAAACATGTTAGCCATGTAAATATATATAAACCAATAAATATGGATGAGCACAACATTTGATTAAGTTTCACATACATGTATCATCCATTTCATTTCTCGATATACCTTGTATCATCATTTCAATGTAATTCACATGTGTCCCTGTAATAGTCCATATTGAACTCTTACCATTTCGTATCAGAATAATGCCCGTTGAACCATTTAGAATATATTTGGATACCTGAGATAGCTCACACGTAGTGTGCTAAATCATATAACTGTAATCTGTCAAATCCTGTACATGTAAGCTTACACGAGCTGTGAATCAGAATGCTCACACGAGCTATGAAAATGGAATTGCTCACATGAGCAATGGGTCAGAACGTAGTTACACGATGCTACTCACACGAGCTATGGAGTATCCGCAGCACATGCAAACCTCAGCCATCGGTAGGGTGTTCAAGACCAACACCCAAATCGTATAAACCCTAATGACATGTCATTTGTATCCTACAAATTCCTAAGTTTCAAACGGGGCCCGGTAATTGTCGAACTTAGTTGGATATGCAATCGTGTATAAATATCACAATTCACAGTTCATGCATAATTAAATATAAAACTTGTAAACACAATTTAGTCACACGAACTTACCTCAACGAGTATAGGTAGATACGAAGGCGATTAGTCTGAGACTTTCTCTTTGCCTCGATCTAAAGCCGTACGAGGTCTGTCTTGATCTATACAGATAAATTTAGCTCAATTCAATATGCATTTTATTTGGTTTAACCCAAAATCATATTTTGGAAAAATTATCATTTTGCCCCTATACTTCTAATTTATATGCAATTTAGTCTCTAGCTCATAAAAATGGAAATTTATGAAATTTCACCACAACCCACTATGGCCAAATATCAACCGGTTCTCTTACAAGCCCCATATTTCATTTATTTCATAATTTCACCATGTAAAATTTTCTATTTTTAAATTTAATCCCTATTTGACAATTTCATCAAAAATCACTTTACAAAAGTTATTTATCTAACAACAACTATCCATTTTCTTCCATAAAAAATAAAAAACAACCTATATGCATTCATGAAAAAACCCTAATATTTTAACAGTTTCACAAATTAGTCCTCGGGCTAGCTAGATTAAGCTACAACGACCCCAAAAACATAGAAATAATTAAAAACATGACAAAAATGCATACTGTGCACTAGGAAATAAGTTGGGCGAACCTAGCAAGCATTAATGGCTTTCTTTCCTTTGCAAAAATCAGTTGAAGAAAGGTAAGAGATGATAGCTTAATTTTTATTTTATTTAAATTTGTCACTTCTTTACCAAATTATATATAACCTTTAATAACATTAAAATTTTCACAAATGCCAAGCCATCACATTCCACTATTAGCATTAATGGTTTAATTACCATATAAGGACTCATACTTTAAGGTTCTATAGCTATTTAATACCTTTAGCTACTAGAACTCAACTTTTTCACTTAACGTGATTCAGTCCTTTTTATCAAATTGAGCGCGTAAATAGTAAAATTTCTTAACGAAATTTTTATACGGTATTACTATCATGTTGTAGGCAATAAAATAATAATAATAATAAAATTTTAACTTTGAATTTGTGGTCCCGAAACCACTGTTCTGATTTCATTAAAGACGACCTGTTACATCTACTTATTATTAGCAACTTTTTAGTTATACATGTGAGTATCGCTTTCAGTATTATTAGAGTTAGCTCGGTTGGAAAAATCTCCATCTAAAAAAATTGAAACAAATCTCATCAACGTCCGGAGATACCACACTATCATAGGTTATATAAATGCACGTATTTCTAGATTTCATACGTGCTACGTTCAATCCGAGAATAGACTAAATTGTAGATCTGATACCACTAAATGTAACACCCCTAACCTGCATTTGTTGTCGGAATAAGGTTACGGAGCACTACCGTAAAACGTAACTCAAATCATTCATTTCCACCATTTCATAAACATTGAAAAATACAATCAAACACATGCATATCATCCCTAATTCAAGCCCTCAAGGCCTTAGAAAGACTTTAGAAATTATTCGGGAGTAAATCAGAAACATTTAAAGCTTCATAGAAAAATACGATAAAATTCACAGTGCAGGGGTCATACGGCCGTATGGCCAGGCCGTGTGACTCACATGGCTGAGACACACACCTGTGTCTTGGGCCGTGTGGACATTCGAAGTAGGGAGACACGGTCATGTCGCAACCCGTGTCCATGCCCATGTAACTTTCTTACTTGGGTTACACGGTCGAGCCACATGCCTGTGTGCCAGGCCGTATAACCTTCGAAATACAGCCATTAAAACCTACAAGGGACACACAGACGTGTCGCGTGGCTGTGTGTCACCCAAGGCTGAGACACAGCCCGTGTCTTAGGCCAAGTGGACAAGAAATTAACCAATTTCAAGCTATTCCTTTCACCCATTACAAGCTCACACCAAGAAGACATTTGCACATACAATCTAGCTTTCAAACATACCTAAAATATGCATAATAAGGCTAATTCAATATGGCATCTATCCATACAACCAATATGACAAAAGGCACTTCAATCACAATAATCAAACATACCTAAATTTGTGCCCAAATGGTCATAATTCAACCAAACATACTTAACTAAATTCCATATCAAAACATGCTCTAAATGATCGCTTTGCAAACATGCCAACACTTAGCACTTTGGCCATAAAACCATGCATCAATTTGATCATATAAACACCAACCATTAAGCATCTATAGCAGCCATATTTTGGGCCTAGTCGGAATAGTGGTTTTGGAACCACTGTTCTGAGGCTGGAAAAATTATTTTTAATATTATTTTCTGTGTCAAAGCATGATTCTATAAGTGCATGAAAATTTTGGTGAATTAATTTTAGTGATTGTAAGCTTAATTAGGAAAAATGACTCAATTGCATAAGGAGTAAAAGTTTTGTTTTGCTAGCCAAATGTGTTAAATAGCTAGAGAACCATAATTGGAGGACTTTAAAGTGTAAATAGACCCTTAAATATAGGCTGGCCGGCCATAGAGACAAAGATAAGATAATTTTCAAAGCTAGGTGGAATTTGGTGGTTTATTTGACTAAAAATAAAATAAAATAAAGAGGGAATGATATCATCTTCTTCTCATCACTTTCTCCACCAAAAATACCAGCAAATAGGGGGTTTTTGCAGCTTTAAAATTTCAGCTAGGTTATCCTCTTGCAAGTAAGTAATTTTCATAGCCATTCTTGGTAATTGTTGTACTTTTAGAACCCTTGTAGCATGAGCTAACAATGAGGGGACCATTTTGCAAAATGGTTGAAAGTGTAAGGTTTTCCCATGAGAGTATTTATGTTGTTTGCTGAATTTTTATGGAAGAAAATGAGTCTTGGTTATGTAATAAACAACTTTTGTAAAATGAGTTTGCATGAAAACACCTAAAAAGGGCTATTTTGTAAAGTTTGTAAAATAAGTTGTAAATGTGTGAAATAATTGAAATTGTGAGTTTCTATAGTTATAAAAAGAATTCAGCTAGGCATGGTAAAGGATGAAATTTGATAAAAATTGATTTACGAGCCTAAGGGCAACATGCTCATTTTGCCAAACTGTGAATTATAGAATGTTTTAATTAATGTAATGATTAAATGAGTGAATTTCATCATGTTAGATCAAGAAAATCGAGATTTGAGATTAAATCAGAAAGTACGAGTTTATGGACTAAAATAGAGTAATTAGCCGGAATTGCATTCGAGGTAAGTCCGTGTGATTAAATAAATATGATATCCATGTTATTGTTAATATACTTGAAATCTATCTTGCTATGATTGTATTGAATTTTTTGTGGAAGATATCGTATAGAGAAAGTGATGCCAAATGTTAATAACATGTATGTGATGATTGAATGCATTGAAAATTTGATGGAATATGATATTGCATTGAAACGAGTAAGTTGGGTGTAAATAATGCAACTACATGGTTATTATGTGTGGTTAAATTGATATAGTATAAATTGTTTGGTTGTGACTATGAGTAGTGGTATGATGAGACTTATCATGATAAACTCCCGGTTGAGCCTTAGGAATAGATTGGATAATCATGCCATTACATTTGGGTGATATGTGTGCTAGTGTAAGACATGTTTGGGACATGCATCAGCCACATTATGAGAGCCAGTGTAAGACATGTCTGGGACATGCATCAGCATTGAGATGAGAGCCAGTGTAAGACATGTCTGGGACATGCATCGGCCTCGAGATATGCAAGCTAGTGTAAGAACTGTCTAGGACATGGCATCGACACCGATAGATGAGAGCCAGTGTAAGACCTATCTGGGACATGGCATCGGCCTTGATATATGAAATCTAGTGTAAGACCTGTCTAGGACATGGCATCGACTTAGATATGTGAGCCAGTGTAAGACCAAGTTTGGAGAACATGGCATCAGCATCGTACCCTATGTTTGAGGTTTAGTGATTATCCTATGGTATTCCAAATTGTTCAACGGGAAATTTACGATTTAAGTCGAAATGACTGAGCTTATGACTATGTTGTGCGTGGTACAGGTACTTACATGAAATTGATGAGATTTGAATTCAATTAATGTTGTATGATTAATAAGGAATGAATATGAGCATGTTGAGCAACACTGGTATGTATGCCAAACTCATGAAAAATGATTTCGGTTTATAATGCATATTTGGTGAGGATGTAAATAGTTAAGTCATGCCTATGAGAATGATTTTGTGATGACCTTGTGATTATAGGTCTATGCTTATGATGTATAAACATGTGTTTTTACAAGGTGGTGAAAATGAATTAATAAGCTGTGATAAACTTAGTATCATTAATTTACACTAAAAGAGTTTTAGACAGCAGCAGCAGTCCGAATTTAAAAATCCACCAAAAATTGTGGAAATTGAGTTAGAGCCTGAATAAAATATGAAATTAAATCTTAATGAGTTTAGTTTCACATAGAAGAAACAATGTAAGCAAAGGACTTTCATATTATGAAATATTTAAATTATTGTGAGACAGAGTCAAAATGATTTCGAAATCCCTTGTTCTGATTTTAGAAAATCATTGAAAATTGTAAAAAAAAATTATGGGTTATAATTTATATAACCATAATTCTTAATGAGTATATTTTCAAGATAAATATATGAGAACATCATCCAAATCTCGTATTATGAGATAATTAATTTTTATTGAAGAGGGGTCAGAACTATCAAAAAACAAAAAAGGGGTAAATTTAAGGAATAAACTGTACTTATTGGCTTGACGAAAAATTATGAAAATTTTTTGGTAGGAAAATATGTGAGTCTAGTTTCATGGAAAATTAGCAGATCTTAATTTGGAGTTCTGTAGCTCTAGATATAAATAATTTAGTAACTATGACTCAAGAAAACAACTTGACTGGAACATAAGTAAAAATACAAATAAGGTTGTATTACCTTGAGAAGCAAGTTGATAAATTGCTTATTTTTTTCATACGGTCTTACTATGCTAAAAAGCTTACCCTCTCCTTTGCATTTCTTTAGTGTTGTCAGGTTAGCTTGGGGTTGGAGATCGTCGAAGGTAGCATCACACTATCAAGCTATCACCTTTGGAGCATTGATACATATGTTAGCGTTTCGAAGTGAGTGGCATGTATAGGGGCTCAGGTTTATGGAGTTATTGTGGTTAGCCAAATGTATTGTCGTATATTGAGTTATTTGTATATGGCCATGAAGTGTGACTCATATTGATTATGGTTTGTGAACTTATCTATCTATGCTTTGTTCTAATGCTTGTGATGTGATGATGTGATTCTGTTTGTTGGCCACATATGGCTGGTGTTATGAATTATGTGCATGATGAATGCTTTATGACCAATAAAAATGGTCATGGCCATGAATTAAATGTGTAATATGGAAATAAGAAGACGATTATGAAAATTTGGTAAAAATGGTCATTAAATGACAAGGCTAATGAATAGGTATTGTTGTGCCTTGACTTGATATTATATGAGTATATGAAATGTGTGATTGATAACATGTTAATGTTATGAATGTGTCTTAATATGGGATGTGAAATCATTAAAATGATGTCATGATATGTGCCCTTGGTGGGTACAAGGACATGAAGGATTAAGGGTAACATAAAGGCTTGAAAAATAGCCAAGTGTTGGCCACACGGGCTGAGACACGACCGTGTGTCTCAACCGTGTGGGGGACACGGCCTTAGTACACGGGTGTGTGGCTTGGCCGTGTGGTTTAATTTAGTCGCTGATGTCATAGCCAGAGAATTACATGGCCAGAGGACACGGGTGTGTCTAAGGCACACGGGCGTGGTCTAGAGTCCACACGGGCGTGTGACTTTGTATCATGGAAAAATTTTCTAAGTCTTCCTGAAACTTCTCAAAGTTTTTGGTTTAGTCCCGAGTCAATCCCAATGTATGTTTTAGGCTTCGTAGACCCAAATAATGGATGACATGCATGTGTTTGAAAGTTTTGAATTTAAAAAAATTTTATGGCTCAATTTTTGCATGTATGTGTATGTTTAAGTCTAGTAATGTCTCATACCTTGTCCCGGTGTCAGACACCGGTATGAGGTGTTACATTTAATGGTATCAGAGCTATGGTTTAGTTAGTTCTCGAACTAACCTAGCACGTATGAGAGTCTAGCTATACATGCCATAGATATATGATAGTGTGATGTCTCCCGACGCGAATGAGAACTATCTTGCTTAGGAAAAAGTACTCTCCAACTGAGCTACACCCTACTATGTTGATAGTAATACCATAGTATTTGAATGAAGTGTTGTGGTTATGAGTTCAAACTCAGAAAGGTACGAACAAGATTCGTAATATCATGTTACGGATAAAATGACATTGTTCCGATTGGACATTAAAATTTTGATGAATTGCAATGATTCCTTGAAATGAGATAAAAGACTATATTGTAATGAGTTTATTTATGTTTAGTTGATGATTCTATGATGTATATGGCCGATTTACTCGGGTGAAAGCATGTGTTTAGATAACTTATCAAAAATATCGATGGAATGAATGTTCATGTATACTTATTTGAATGAATATGGCTGACAAATTCACATAGTCTACTATAAGTGTTAAATTACTTGGATTGATTTACATGTTTATAATGATATGCATACGATGATGTGCAAGATGAAAGTATAGATTGGAATATAATTATCCATGTTTGTTGGCTCTTGTATGATGTTATGTACATGACTTGTTTGATTAAATGAGTGGGATAAGTATAGTTATTCAGAATTCATAGAGTGCATACATAAGTGTACTTGTCTAAATGAGATAACTGAGAAGTTTGTGTAAAACAAATATGAATGTTAGTTTGTCTGAAATGAATGAAATGATTTTGATGATGTTGCTATGATGATGAAAGTTGAGTCACATGTATATGTATATGAGAGTCGAGTCAGAGGCCCAACAACCTTACCCCCTCACCAAAGTGGTGTTTTATAATGGAAATTCCTGAGATTTGTGTTGAATGAGTTCTCGGGTGAGAAACCAAAGAGTTCAATTACAGAAGGGTTATAAGCATGATTATAGATTGAGAATGGGTTGATAAGTACAGACATGAACTAGAAAAATATCAGATTGACCGAAAGATTATTTAATTTTTGCGACATTATAATTAGTGAAAAAGGTTAATTTTGGTAAAATGATCTATCTTGGAATGACGTCGAGAAAATTATTGATTGAAATTCCCTCATGAGATGATCTCCTTTAGTGAAAAGAATAATATGGAAATTTTGATGCAGAAAATAGTTAAAGGAATAATGTTTGAAACGCGGGATGTTTGGGTATGGTAATTATAGTGAGCAGATGATGGCTGTCTCTTTTAAGGCACTCTATGAGTCTATTTATTTCTGGAAATTGTTGTAGTGGTGGTATATTCTCTGATTAATTTTTGTAAAATGGAAATATTCCTTGATCTTAATAATAGACAACAGCATTGTTAGCCTGATTGGTACATAATCTACATGATCCTTTTTCTTTCTAGTATTCTGTTACCATTTGTCTGTTGGGAATTGATGAGAAAGTGTATATGATGCTATAATTCAGTTTCTTCTAACGGTTTCCTTGTCTGATATATATATGGAAAGAAATATTATTCTTGTTGCATCTATCTTTAGTGTTCCGAGTGATGTTTTCTTCTGGATTTCTTTTCTCAGAGGGACTATTGAAATCTTCCATATCTTCTTACAAGCTTTGTTCTCAGTCTTTCGATACGGTATCGTATCTTGGATTTCTCTATTTTGGATCTCTTTATTATGGGTTTCTCCATTTTGGATTTCTTTATCTTGGTTTTCTTACCATCTCTGTTACGTAATTTATCAATTATGGCTCATATCTAAAATATGATTTTCAGTTTGTGATATATATATAGAGCATGACTATGTTTCTGATTTGATTAAGGTAATGTGGTGATCTTAGTAATTGGATTTCTCAAATTTCTGTATAAGGATTTAATATTGGCAAAGGCTTAAGTGGTAAAATTTTTGTCTCGTGAAAGTTAATATCTTAATTCATGATTAACAAAGTTTGGACAAATGAGAACATTTTTAATCGAAGCCTTTGAACTGGTTTAGTACGCATTAGGCAAAGACTTCTTGATTTTCAGTGATAGTTGTTGTATGATCTTTGGGAAGAGCATAATGTAGTGACAAACAGTTGGGTAGAAAATCCAGAACTTGTATAGAGATTTCACAAGAAAACTTATAGGAGTAATGTATTAGCGATCGAGTTTGGAACTCGACATCATTAATCCTTATGTATGAATACTTGAAATGTTGAAAGGTTTAAGGATGTATATCAATTGTCATCAGAATTATCTTCGCCCATGTTGGCAACAAAATGGAAATGAGCAGAAGTTATTATGGATTTCATGTTTGATTTATTACTTTCTCTGAAAGGGAAAATGTTATGTGACTTATTGTTAAATGTTTGACGAGATATGTAAATCATGCTGGTATGTACTGAATTTTCGCTCATCAAGTTCGAGGAATTTCGTGTCTTTATGAATGTTGGACATCTTGAGATTCTAGTCTCCACTAATTGGATTGAGATCCGGGTTTAATATCATGATTTCTTGGGAAAGCTAGAGGAGGCTTTGAAATGAAAGGTAACTGATAGTTGAATTGGCAAATAATTGGACTGTGTGGAATTATAAAGAGTATGAGGCCGAGATGAACTGGCTAGTTTCACTATTCGAATTCGAAAAGATTCAGTATGAATGTATATGTAACATGATGGTATGGATTAGACCATTGTGTATATGAACTCTGAGATGGAGGTTGAAATTCAGTTGAGGTGGGAAATAGCAATGAACCGCTTATAACACTGATATGAGAAAGTGAAGAGATAAATATTAGAGGCACAGTCGAGCAAAAGTTATTTAGCGATGAGTATGGGAAAGAGAAGTTTATGTGAAAAACCAAACCACTTTCCTGGTAAGATTTTCGAGGACGAAAATCCCTAAAGGGAGAGAATTCTAACAGCTCGATTTTGGGCCTAGTCAAAACAATGGTTTCAGAACCACTATTTTGAGGCTGGAGAAATTATTTTTAATATTATTTTATGTGTCATAGCATGATTATATAAGTGCATGAAAATTTTGGTGAATTAATTTTAGCGATTGTGAGCATAATTACGAAAAAGGACTAAATCGCATAAAGGGTAAAAGTTTTCTTTTGCTAGCCAAATGTGTTAAATAGCTAGAGAACCATAATTGGAGGTCTTAAAGTGCAAATAGACCCTTAAACATAGGCTGGCCGACCATAGAGACAAAGATAAGACAATTTTCAAAGCTAGGTGGAATTTGGTAGCTTATTTAACTAAAAATAAAATAAAATAAAGAGGGAACGATATCATCTTCTTCTCATCACTTTCTCCACAAAATATACCAGAAAATAGGGGGTTTTTGAAGCTTTAAAATTTTAGCTAGGTTATCCTCTTGCAAGTAAGTAATTTTCATAGCCATTCTTGGTAATTTTTGTACTTTTGGGAACCTTGTAGCATGAGCTAACTAATGAGGGGACCATTTTGCAAAATGGTTGAAAGTATAGAGTTTTTACATGAGAGTATTTATGTTGTGTGCTGAATTTTTATGGAAGAAAATGAGTCTTGGTTGTGTAAT
This sequence comes from Gossypium hirsutum, assembly GCF_007990345.1. Lineage (NCBI taxonomy): Eukaryota > Viridiplantae > Streptophyta > Magnoliopsida > Malvales > Malvaceae > Gossypium > Gossypium hirsutum. The sequence continues at coordinate 58,336,934 of NC_053431.1, forward strand.
AAACAACTTTTGTGAAAGGAGTTTGCATGAAAACACCTAAAAAGGGCTATTTTGTAAAGTTTGTAAAATAAGTTGTAAATGTGCGAAATAATTGAAATTGTGAGTTGATATAGTTATAAAAAGAATTCTACTAGGCTTGGTAAATGAGGAAATTTGATAAATATCGATTTATGAGTTTAAGGGCAAAATTGTAATTTTTGTAAAGTCTATGGGCAAAACCATCATTTTTCCAAAATGTGAATTATAGAATGTTTTAATTAATAATGATTAAATGAGTGAATTTCATCATGTTAGATCAAGAAAATCGAGATTCGAGCTTAAATCAGAAAGTACGTGGTTATGGACTAAAATGGAGTAATTAGCCAAAATTGCATTCGAGGTAAGTTCGTGTGATTAAATAAGTATGATATCCATGTTATTGTTAATATACTTGAAATCTATCTTGCTATGATTGTATTGAATTTTATGTAGAAGATATTGTATACGAGAAAGTGATGCCAAATGTTAATAACATGTATGTGATGATTGAATGCATTGGAAATTTGATGGAATATGATATTCCACTGAAACGAGTAAGTTGGGTGTAAATAATGCAACTACATGGTTATTATGTGTGAATAAATTGATATAGCATAAATTGTTTGGTTGTGACTATGAGTAATGGTATGACGAGACTTATTAAGATAAACTCCCGGTTGAACCTTAGGAATAGATTGGATAATCATGCCATAACATTTGGGTGATATGTGTGCTATTGTAAGACATGTCTGGGACATGCATCAACCACATTATGAGAGCCAATGTAAGACATGTCTGGGACATGCATCGGAATTGCAACGAGAGCCAGTGTAAGACATGTCTGGGACATGCATCGACCTTGAGATATGCAAGCTAGTGTAAGACTTGTCTGGGACATGGCGTCGACTTGACATGTGTTAGTGTAAGACCTGTTTGGGACATGGCATCAACATCAATAGATGAGAGCCAGTGTAAGACCTATCTGGGACATGGCATTAGCCTCGATATATGAAAGCTAGTGTAAGACCTGTCTGGGGTATGGCATCGACTTAGATATGTGAGCCAGTGTAAGACCATGTTTGGAACATGGCATCGACATCATACCCTATGTTTGAGGTTTAGTGATTATCCTGTGGTATTCCAAATGGTTCAACAGGAAATTTACGATTTAAATCGTAATGACAGAGCTTATGGCTATGTTGTGAGTGGTACAGGTACTTATATGAAATTGATGAGATGTGAATTCAATTCATGTTGTATGATTAATAAGGAATGAATATGAGCATGTTGAGTTACACATGTATGTATGCCAAACTCATGAAAAATGATTTCGGTTTATGATGCACATTTGGTGAGGATGTAAATAGGTAAGTCATGCCTATAAGAATGATTTTGTGATGACCTTGTGATTATAGGTCTATACTTATGATGTATAAACGTGTGTTTTTACCAAGGTGGTGAAAATGAATTAATAAGGTGTGATAAACTTAGTATTATTAATTTACACTAAAACAGTTTTAGATAGCAATAGCAATTTGAATTTGAAAATCCATAAAAGGTTGTGGAAATTGAGTTAAAGGCTGAATAAAAAATGAAATTAAAGCTTAATGAGTCTAGTTTCACATAGAAGAAACGGTGTAAGCAAATGAGTTTTATATCATGAAATATTTAAATTATTATGAGACAAAGTCAGAATGATTTCGAAATCCCGTATTCTAATTTGAGAAAATCATTGAAAATTGTACAAAAATAGTTATGGATTATAATTTATATAATTATAATTCTTAATGAGTTTATTTTCAAGAGAAATAGACGAGAATGTCATCCGATCCCGTATTATGGGATAATTAATTTTTAGTGAAGAGGGGTCGAAACTGTTAGAAACTGAATAAGGGGTTAATTTAAGGAATAAACTGTACTTATTAGCTAGACCAAAAATACTGAAAATTTTGTGGTAAGAAGATATGTGAGTCTAGTTTCAGAGAAAATTAATTGATCTTAATTTGGAGTTTCATAGCTGCAGATATAAATAATTTAGTAACTATGATTCGAGAAAACAACTTGACTGGAACACAAGTAAAAATACAAATAGGGTTATATTACCTTGATAAGCAAGTTGATAAATTGTTATTATTTTCATACGGTCTTACTAAGTTATAAAGATTACCCTCTCCTTTCCATTTCTTTAGTGTTTTCAGGTTAGCTTAGGGTTGGAGATCGTCAATGGCAGCATCACACTATGAAGCTATCACCTTTGGAGCATTGGTACATATGTTAGCGTTTCCAAGTGAGTGGCATGTATAGGGGCTCAGTTTTATGATATGAGTTGTTGTGGTTAGCCAAATGTATTGTCCTATATTGAGTTATTTATAAATGGCCATGAATTATGACTCATATTGATTATGGTTTATGAACTTATCTATCTATGCTATGTTCTAATGCTTGTGATGTGATGATGTGATTATACTTGTTGGCCATATATGGTTGGTGTTATGAATTATGTGCATGATGAATGCTTTATGACCAATCGAAATGGCTATGGCCATGAATTAAATGTGTAATATGGAAATAAGATGACGATTATGAAAATTTTGTAAAAGTGGTCATTAAATGACAAGGCTAATGAATAGGTATTGTTGTGCCTTGACTTGATATTATATGAGTATGTGAGATGTGTGAACGATAACATGTTAATGTTATGAATGTGTCTTAATATGGGATGCTAAATCATTAAAATGATGTTATGATATGTGTCCTTGGTGGGTACAAAGACGTGAAGGATTAAGAGTAACATAAAGGCTTGAAAAATAGCCTAAGTGTTGGCCACACAGGCTGAGACACGGCAGTGTGTCTCAACCATGTGGGGGACATGGCTTTAGCACACAGGTTTGTGGCTTGGCTGTGTGGTTTAATTTGGTCACTGATGTCATAGTCAGAGAGTTATACGGCCAGAGGACACAGGCGTCTCTAAGGCACACGGGCGTGTTCCTGAGTCCACATGAGCGTGACTTTGTGTCATGGGAAAATTTTTTAACTTTTCTTGAATCTTCTCAAAATTCTCGGTTTAGTCTCAAGTCAATCCCGATGTATGTTTTGGGCTTCGTAGACCCAAATAACAGTCAACATGCATGTGTTTGAAAAGTTTTGAATTAGAAGAAATTTTATGGCCCAGTTTTTTCATGTATATGTATGTTTAAGTCTGGTAATGCCTTAGACCTTGTCCCGGCACCGGACACAAGTACAAAGTGTTATAGCATCAAAGTAACATAAGTTTCACAATTTCAAGCAACATTACATGCTAATATCATTAACTAAACATTAGACATAAGTCCAACTATACATGCCATTATAACCATGACCAAAGTGTCAAAATCTACCAATAAAATCGTTGGATAGTGATGGATCTCCAAGTAGCTTCCAACCCGATTGAGCTTTTCATAATCAAAAAAGAAAAAGAAAGGTGACTACGTAAGCATTGATTGTTTAGTAAGCTCGTATAAACTTTAAGCATAATATTCCATTTCAATAATAAAATTTATAGAATAAACATAAACCTATGCCAATGCCATAAGATTCATAAATTTATATGAGCATTGACTCACAAATGAGTAAGTTCATTAATGTCGCATATACATATCATTCATAACATGATAGGATATGGGACATAATTTATAATCATCAACCTTTTTATAAGATTATACACCTTCCAATTTACTTAGTTTCCAATTCATTCCCAATGCTTATCATAAGTCTAAACAACACTATCAATTCCCGACTTATATATTCATCCATAGCGTACGTAAATTTCGAACATATAAATACATCTTTCATAATCCTTATTCCCTTTTCATCAAATTTCATTCCAACTATGAATTTACCATTTCATTACCTCTCCTCACCCATTTTATATGCATAACACACAAGATATATGCATAACATCAACAATGACTACAAGCTAGTGAACTTAAATATAGCTCTTTTGGAATGAATTACATGTTAAACCATTTCATAAAAAATATTACATACTTTGATTCTTACCACTCTTTCATGCACATAAGCATCTTTCCAATTGGTCACTTATCGTTTCATTGTATTTCATTAAGATTAAGCATGATATAATCCAATCATAAACTTGGCACAAGCCTAAGCACCAACAACAACACATGTTAGCATACTTGAACATAATTCATGTGAACTTAACATAGATAACCATTATACTTGGGCATGATCCAATTGACATATCATGTTTTCATTGTATCACTATTTCAATGAGTTTCATACATACATGTCTTGGTTCATATTAATCACTTACCATTTCATTTGCATAACACATAACTTAGCACTATCATCACATGGTAAGATATGGTATATAAACATAGCATCACCTAAATCATACTTTTCATAATCATGAATTCATACTTTGATCATCTAAACATCATACCTTTCCATAATTGTCGTAATGAAATCAATCGGAGCCCTTACCCGTTCATCCCTTTTCATGCTTGTTGAACTAGTAACTGGACATGGATACTCGGGTAACTAAAACATACCAAGGGCATCATAGATGCATAGTAGGGGCACCAAAGTGCAATCAAGAGCACGAATGTACGATTAGGGGCACTGAGGTGCAAAGAGGGGCACAAATGTACATTTAGGGGTACTGAAGTACAAACAGGGGCACGTAAGTGCAATCATTAATTAAATTAGCTATGAACATTTAATTAAAGAACTATACTATAAAAATGCAAGTAGAAATTTATTTATGTATTGAAACACTCTAAACTTACCTAGCTAAATTGTAGAAATGACAAAATATAGGAGCATTTTGGTAATTTTCCATTATCCTCAATTTTCTACTCGATCTTGATCTAAATTAATAATTTTATTAAATTTATTAATTTAGATAGTAAAACAATCTATTTTATGCAATTTAGTCATTTTTGACATTTTTACACAATTGCGCATAACATTTTACTTTTATTCAATTTAGTCTCTTAGCCTAAAACATGCAAATTAACCATTTTTATCCAAATTTAAGCTGAGCTGAATGTTCATGGCAACCAATTCAGTCACACCAAATCCTTGTATTTTTACTATTTCAACAATATAGTCCTTAGTCAGTAAATTCATTAAAATTACTTAACAAAATACTTTTAAATATCAACCAACACTTCAAATTCATAATTTAACATCTAAAATGACATAGATTCATCAATGGAAACATTCAATATCTTTAACAATTTCAAAATCAAAGGTACGGGCTAACTGAACCTAATTGCAACGATCTCAAAAACATAAAAATTATTAGAAACAGCGCTAAAATTACATACCAATCTAGCTTGTGAAGTTGTCAAAACCTCCAAGCTTAAAAATGGCTTCTTCCCCCATTTTGAAATCGGTGGAGAAGAATTGTGAAAGATGATAATGGATTTTGGTTTAATTTTATTTAATTTAGTTACCAATTTACCATTTTAACCTTGATTAATAATTAAATAAAACACCAAATCCACACCCATAATTGTCCATTAATTCCATAAAGGGTTTTTTTACCATTTAATTCCATTTCATTATGCCATTTAATCACTCAAATCAAATAGTGATCAAATTTTACACCATTTATGATTTAGTTCTTTTTAATAAAATGATTATCGAAACATCGAAATTTCTTAATGAAACTTTAATTCAACCTTAATGACACTCCGTAAATATTTACGGCTCAGTTTATAGAAAAGAGATCTCGATACCTCATTTTCTAAAATTGCTTGACTTTAGAGTCTTACCACTTGAACTTAATTAATCATTTGAATAGCATAAATTACCATATCAATAACCTTTTAAAAACAATAATTGGCTTGTAAATGTTCGTAAATAATATTTACGAACTTACTCGTCAGATTTGTGGCCCCGGATCCACTATTTCTGACACCATTGAAAAATAGGTTGTTACGACTTTCCCCTTACGAAAATTTCATCCTTGAAATTTCTCACCTGTTATAGCTATCAAGTCGAGTTTTTATTCCACCTTTACAATGGTAATGCATAGATTAATCAATCAAAAATCATCTTGATTCAGAACTCATAAAAGAAGTCATATTAGAACTTGATACTATATATAAACTTTACTGAACAACTATGAAGTTCTCATGCCATCACTTTATCATTCCTAGTACAACTACCGAAAAATTTCCAAGAATCATCTTTCGAAACATAATCGAAAGAAAACTTAGATTATCATATTCCAAGCACATTAGACAATTCATAGCGTTTAGCTAAAGTTCAAAATTTTTACAATAGACTCTAATCGATGTTTTCGATGCATCTACATCTGTAACTTATAACCGATGAACATTCCATTTCATGTAAAGCTTCAAATAATATTATTTAAACATAAATGTGATAGTTGTAACTATCGAGACGACTTTAACCCATAATATCATTTCCCGATTATAGCTGATCTGATAGATATAATTCTGTATCATATCTTCTAGAATATGATTTCTTCATTCAGACTATCTGTCTATTTACATGTGAATCCATAAAATTTATTCCAAAATCGAGAAATAAGCTCGAATATAAACAACTTACCTAACTTATCAAATGAATAACCTGTTCTGATGAACACAATTGAGTTGATTTATCAATCAAGTAATAACATTGCAGAATATTTTTTTCTTCTTATTGTCAAGATAATCCGGATATATTGTCTATCATAATTCCCTCAGAATACCAACCTAAGATCCCTACAATCTACATTAACTCGAACGAAACATAGCATCTCGTTTTAACTCATTGACATAAATCAAGGTTACCTGAGGAATGAAAACCAATATACAAGTTTAAACTTGATTTTCCACCATCTACACTTTTTTCGTTACCTATCCTTTTCATGAAAGCTAGAAATGGGACATATAATGAAACAGTTTCAATTATTAACATAGAAGTTTTGAATTATATCGAAGCCATGAACATCAAATGAATTAAAAGCATAGTGCTATAATGAAATCGACGTTACAACCGTATAGATAGAACAATACCTCAAATATCAATAGTGCAATCTGAGACAAAAGAGAAAAACCGAATGTAGTCCCAATAACAACTAGTGCAGTAATACAACATCTATAATCTGTGATCTATATCACCATGCTCCCATGATCGAACCAGGAATTATAACTGTAATATATGTAATTACCTCCGACCAATGAATATCCTTTACAGATGAACCATGTTCAATAGATTAAACAATAAGAATGATAAGAAATCTGACACAATGAAATCTAAGATTTGGAGTTCTACTGAATTTCTGAGATTACAACCCATATTGAATGATAAAGAGATTGATGATTCCCAGAGAAAATCCAGAAGAAAAATATCGCTCATACACACTAGCTAAATTGCATATATATAATTCAGAGCATGAACCAGTAGAAGAAATAAAATAACATCATATGGGTCTTATTGTTGAATCTCCTACCGAACATAATAGAATAGAATGGCAAAGAAAAATATAGCAATGCCGATCATAATCAACCAGACTAACAGTACTTTTGCCTAACATTATGATTAACTAGCATTCTGTTACGATAAGAATCACATCTGAAGATGAACAATTGCATATACCTCTGAGAAAAAAAGAACATATAGAATACCCAGAGGAGATCGCTGTAAGATACTCGACAACTACATTTAGATATATGTGCAATTCAAACACTATCCCACTGACTACTAAAGTCATCGATGATCTCACATTATTGAAATTCACTTAAGAAATTAGTTTAGGAGAAATTCCATTTAACCTATTCCTTAAATATCATACCTGATGAAGTTGATTACTCGTGATTAACTTCTTCTTTAAGAGCGACGTTCCGTTTCTCGAATGATCTTGAGAAAAATTTGATATCTTTTCTATAACCATTTTCAATTTTGAATTACACTTACTATCAAGTCTTGAATTATAATTTTATTGTAATTTAAAATATTCAAATCTATCGATAAACAATATTTTTTATTTTAAATTATTATTAACTTTAATAAAAAATATTATTATATTAAAACTAAATAAAAATTTTGGATAAAATGTTTGATAAAATATTGAATTACACTTTATATTTGTTTTTAATTATACTTCATTGTAACCATATACATATAGTATAGCAATTTAAAGTTACAATTGAGGAAAGCATTCCAATATGGCACAATCGAGAAACTACCATTTGGCATGTTAGTTATTTTACATGTGTATTTATTGACTAAGGTTTTGTTGATACAAAGTATAATAAGGGAGGACGAAAAAGAGGAGAGCAGGGTGGGGTAAAGGAGACAAATTCACTTGTAAAGGCTGAGAGTCGAAGTAAGGAAAAGGGAATAAGCTGATTGAGAAGACAATGATGGAAAAAATTCGGTTAAAAAAAGCTTTTCTGTCACAGCAAAAAACTAACATTTTGAAAATTGAGTCAGGTTGTTATATTTATACCAAATACTTTTCTCGAAAAGTACATGTACTTTGTGTGAGGCGGATCCAAGACATTCCCTACTTTCAACCGGATGACCTTCTCCACCATTATCGTACCACGGATCACTTCAAGTGTGGGCTCGAACAATCACGAAGCAAATACAGAGCCAACAATCTCTGACTTTTGGCAGGAAAGTAATTCTCACTCAATAGTAATTGGTAGAATTGTTATTCTCTGAAAAATAGAATTTATACTTAGAAAATAAATTCTCACTCTTTTTGGGAAGAATAAAATATCTCAAAGTTGTGAATTTTTAGTTATTCTAGTGCCATCTATTTATAGGGAGAGATAGGAGAATCTTAGTTGAATTAGTAGAACACAAATAATACTTATCTGATAGAAAAACTTGTCACCTAGTTTAATATACTAGGGTTGTCGTTCCTCATATGTCTTATGAGGGGTTTTGGAATTGTATTGTATTAGGCCTCTCCAATATTAGGAGAGGGGGGCGGCACACCCAACACTTTATAATTTAATCGAAACCAATACTTATTTTTTATTTCTCAAAATAAATATTATTTATTAAATCAAATAAATTAATTTTCTCAGTTAAATAATTTTCTCAACCCAATTCTAATCCCGTTAAAGTTTTGGAAACTTTATAGTAAAAACATTTATGAGAAAATATATTTAATTTCCATATTCAATGGATTCACAATGATTAATTAATTTAATTTCATTATTGAACTTCAATTATTTGATTAAATAATAATTCAAAAGGCTTAAATTAATTATCAAGTCATTTTCATACTGTAACATCCCAAAATATGGCCTAAACGGAACAGTGGTTGCGAAACCACGAATCTGAGATAGAAAAGTTTATTTTGATTAATTTTTATAATTTACCGAGTGATTAGATGCATGTGTTAGAGTATTGATGGAAAATTTTATAGATAGCTTGCTTAATTTGCCTACTAGGGCTTAATTGAAAAAGTTGATAAATATGAGTTTTAGATGCTAAAGGATTAAATTGAAGAGTATAATTGAAGTATAGGCCCTTAAATGGTAATTAGGCCATTAGGTTTTCATGGACAAAAATGGACATACATAGATAAAAAAACTAAAGTTTTAATGAAGGGTATTTTAGTCATTTGGTAATTGAAAAATTAAAAAAGGGAAAAAGATGGCAATATGTGCCCATCTTCTTCATTAGGTCGAAATTTCAAGGGTTCTTCATAGCTAGGGTTTTTCAAGCTTCCAAGCTTCATAGTAAGTGATTCCAAGCCCCATTTTTAATGTTATTTACGTTTTAGAAGTCCCGGTAACTTGATTTAGCTTATTCTACCAATAATTTAACCTAGGGTTCATATTTAGAAAAATAAATATAGGTGAAATGTGTTTATTTTGATTTTTTATGGTATAATATGAAGTCTAAAATTATGTTAAATGACTTGAGCTAAGCGATTTTAAGCGAAAACGAGTAAAACGACATAATCGGTAAAAATACCTAATGATCATAAGTACATGTTAGAGTGAGAATTTGATGTTGTCGTAGGTAAATAAATGATCAGCATGTCATAAAACATAAAAATTAGGGATAAAGTTTCATTTCCGAGCCTTGGGGTAAAAGTGTAAATATGCAAAAGTTTAGGGGCAAAATCATAATTTTGCCAAAGTTAGAGTTAAGGACTGTTTTGATAAATGTGAATATTAAATAAGTTAAATTTGCTATTATAGATCAAGAAGAACGAAATTTGGGGTTAGACCAAGGAAAGAAAAAGGTTGAGGACTAAATTAAAATATTTGATTGTATTTTGTATCGAGGTAAGTTTGCGGTAAATAAATGCAATGTTTTATTATTTATAATTAATGATATTATTTTTTAGCATCTATATACTTATTTTGTAAATTTATTCCCTGATGATTCAAACAAGAATTGACGGAGAAATAATACTTAAAAGTCGTGGTTGAACCTTAGGAATGTGTAGGATACAAATGTCATGGCATTAGGGTTTAAGGATACCAAGTAAGACCATGTCAAGGCATGGCATTGGTAAGTTCTGCAAGGCAAGGAAATCATGTAAGACCATGTCAAGACATGGCATTGTTAAACTACTATAAGGCAAAGATCCCATGCAAGACCATGCCAAGGCATGGCAATGGTGAGTTCATAAGGCAAGGATACCACGTAAGACCATGTCAAGACATGGCAATGGTAAGTTTAAAAAGCAAAGGTACTCGTGTATCCTTAGTAGTCCAAATGGTTCAACGTAATATTTAAAGAGTGTACCAAAAGGAAGGTAAGATAAGTCCATGTTTGAAAGGTTCAGGTTATCTTGAAAATTCATTTAGAATGTTGTTATTTATTTACATGCAAACTTACTAAGCTTTATGCTTACTCCCTTTCTTTTCTCTCTTTTTTTATAGTATCACAAAGCCAACTCGGAAAATCGTAAGGACATCGGAGATCTCCTCACACTATCAACGAGTTATCTCGGTATTTTGTGACTAGAAATACTTTAAGTTATGGCATATATAGGGACTTGGCTATTTTGTGTGTATGTCCTTATGATATGATTAAAGCATGGCATGTGAATACTTGGTAATGATTAGCTTATGATATAGCTAAATAATAACATGTTTTGGTATTATGTATGCCTAAATGAGGTTTGATGCAAAGAAACTATGAAAGAGTAAGAGTTGGTCATGGAACAGTTAGGAAACAGCAGCAGTGATGTGGATTTAAAAAATCACTAAAAATTTCAGAAATGGAATTAAATGGTGAATGAGATATATAATTAAATATTATTGAGTCTATTTTCATAGGAAAGAAACAAAACAAGCAAATGAAGTCTATATTCTGAGATATTTAAATTTCTGTAAGACTGGTTCAGAGTGACTTTGTGATCCCCTGTTCCAACTTTGGAAAATCACTATAAATTGTAAAAAAGTAATTATAAGTCAAAGTTTATATTTCTAGATTCCTTAGTGAGTCCATTTTCATTAGAAATAAACGAAAATTGTATCTTAATTTTTTATAATGAGATAGTCAATTCTTAGTGAAGAGAGGCCAGGTCCGCTGAACTACAAAACAGGGGAAACTTTAATGAATAAACTGTACTAATTGGCCAAACCAAAATTTCTGGAAAAATTATGGTAAGAAGATATATGAGTCTAGTTTCAGGAAAAAATTACAAATTTAAATTTTTAGTTTTGTAACTCTAGTTATAATTAATTTAGTGATTATTACGCAGATAGACAGTTTTATTATTAATAGTGAAATAAATTGTTTTGATTTGTGTAAGTAATCAGAAAATTTTTAATGCTCCCGGTTTGGTCCCGAACCATTCCAATTGCACATTTTAGGGCTTCGAGGGCCCTTTTTAGGGATTTATTGGATGAATGTGAGTGAATTAATATTTTTTTTAAAAGTAAATTTTTTTATACCCCGAACAGGTAAGATAAGTCTGGTAATGCCTCGTGCTCAACTCCGGCGACGGTCTCGGGTTGGGGATGTTACAGATACTTAGTGAAAAAATGCATTCCTCTAACTTTATCATTTCCATCCATTTCTGTTCATTTGATTTCTTATGCAATTCATTTTTTTTATTTATTGAGCTAGCAAAGGGACTGTTTGGACATATATTATTAGGGCTCAAATGATTTATGATTAATTATAACTTTTCACCTATTAATAAGTCATTCCACTATAGTATCATGACTGAGATTTCCCCTATTGCATACCATTACGAAAGTTACTTGATCAGTGCTCATCCAATGACCTTGTCATAAGTGTCTTACCTTCATATGATATCCTTAATCTCTTTGGGATAAACTCGCTCTCCCAAAATGATTCTATTTTATCTCATGATAATTATTACATCTTTCTTCATGAAAAGTCAATTCTTATCAAATAGTAATTAAGTCATTTATCACAAAGACAAATGGCTCGTGACCACTTTTACTTTTCATCTATCATGTAATGTCAATGGAAGGATATCATCTACCCATTTCTTGGACTATGAATTCCACTATTTTAAATGATACTACATATTGCAAAAGTCATATACCCAACGCATCAACTTTCAGTTCCTTAACTATTTGAACTCTAACTTTTACTTACATCAAAGTATATGAGTCACACATACATAGTCCATCATCTGCTTGGGATTAAGGTATGCCACACTATGAACATCACTAGTGAATAAATCCATAAACAGACTCAGTATCTATTCTACTTGGGTCCTATCCGATGTATTGTCAGTCTAGTCGATCACATATATGTCTTTATTTTTTTGGAACCATCCACTTCGATGCTCAAGACGAAGCATCTCCCTAATTGGACTTGAAGGACAACATATTAGTCTTTCAATTGGTTTGCTCATTTTTTATTAGACTAAAGATATGTTTAGGTTCATCTACTAATATAAGTTGTCTTTTTGTATTACAATCCAACCACATAATACTACTTAGTATTAATTAAACATTAGATAACTAGTGAGTCAATATTTGTTTCCATTTTGCTTTTCATGAAAAAACATTGAGGGTAATATACAAAGGGTATTAATGTAATTAATTGATATTTTTATTAAACCAATTTGTTCGAAAAATAAAAGTGTACATATGTCACACCCCGAAATGTTAAGTTAAGTTTATACTGGAAATTTTTGGGGATTAATTTTAAAATCTTATAAATTAAGCGGGGTCTAGTGCAAATAAGAGAAATTGGCAGACTAGTTGTGAAAAGGTTGGATTTCAACCATAGTTCTGGTAGGAAAAAAGCTAAATTTGGGCATAAGTAATTGATAATTTCTGAAATTGGTAAGCTTCTTAAACTTTATGTGTTGCAAATCTAAGAAAAGGAAAGAAAGATAAGGATTTCATCTATTCATCGATTCTGTTTTGTTTTGGATAAAGTTATGGATAATCATTTTAATGGCCTCTGCATGCAAACAAATTATGGTTTTTATGATGATGAAATAGCTTCATTGGAGATTCTGAAATGGTTGTTATGTTTTGTAAGATGGAGGCTTGGGTAGGAATGGATAATTTAAGTAGATGATTTTGGCATCAACCTCCAAGTGAGTTCCAAAACTCCAATCTTATATGGTTATTCATTTATTCTAGTATCATATGCTAGGCATGTTGGTTGAATGTTGAGTAAATGATGCATCATTATATGACTGAATGTTGTGTAGATGATGAGTTACTCCATATCAGAATATTGATGTATAATGAGGCATGTTGTGTTGTTATGAAAATGCATGAAAGGTTTGACATAATGTGTGCCGTGCATGAATAGTAGATTGGTAGAATGCCTGTGTATGAAATGCATGTATATGAATTATGTGGAGTTGTAGAGGGTTATCAAAATGTGATTGAGATGGAAGATGGAGAAGCGAATATGATATGTTATTTGCCTCCGTTATGACATGTAAATACAAAATGTGATTCGTGAATGACCTAACCTTACAGGGGAACTCGTAAGTGTTCTAATTAACAAAGAGAATTTATGGAGGTTCGGGCAAATTATATCGAAAATGAATATCATTGATATCTAATTTGTAGAGGTTTGGGCAAATCGTATGGAGAAAGGTGCTTACCAGTATATGAGATCCCTTTATGGGACGTATGAGAGCCCTTTATAGGACATTTGAATGAATGCTGGTCCATGGCCATGGCAAGATCAAAGGTGGTCCATGAAGCAATTTGCGTTTTGATTCCACCTGACTTGCCTAGGTTGCATAATCCTATGAGAGTCCATGAGATAAAATCACGTATGAGAATCTATACATATATGTTTTTATTTTTGTCTTTACAAGTATAAGATCCGCTTGATAAGTCCACCAAGAGTGAGTTATCGTTTATGCGAGTCTGTATTTGCAAGATTTGGCAGTCCATCTAGAATATTCTATAGGTATGATTCTGTAAATAGGGGATTCGCTCTTAAGAATCTACCTACATGTTATCTGTTTCTGAAGGTAGACCACTACGAATGAGTTATCTGTTATTACGAGACTGAGGCAAGATACGACAATCTGCCAGATTTGTCTATTTGATTAAGATGAGTTGATTTTCTTTATTAACCTGTAATGAGGTCTTCCCTATGAATCCACTGGTATGTTTTCGTAAGTCATGAAGCCATGGACTTGGTTCTGAAATAGGAATCCATGAGGATTGTATATGAATCTGATTCCATTAGGACAATCTGCTAATAATAGTTTGCAATAGGTACTATTTGCCAAGATCTGGCTTATTTGATTATATGTAATTATTGGTGCAAGGTGAGTTATGGAAATTATCCATGGGTTTTCTCTCACAAGCTCTTAAGTAAGAATCCAAAAAGATTTCCTCTCAAGAAAGTGGATGCATTGGGTTCGCAAAGGCAACTAATAAAGATAGAATTCGTAGGGATAGTTTGCCAAGAGGTCAAATGTTTATCTACATTATAATATTCATCTGTGAAGTCTTATCAGTGGGGGATTTTTATGTGAAAGGCTTTGCACAGCCAAATATGAAAACTTCTCTTTATAAGTTGTCATAATGGATTAAAGGTAGTAGAGTAAGATGAATTGTCCTCCAGGATGTGTAAGTTAATAAGCGATGGTGTCTTAAGGATATTGTACCAAGTACAAGTGAGTCAGACCTTAATTCTATATCATGAAGCACTAGCTTGTTAGCATTCTGCTAATGCAAGGTATGGATAGCTCACTAAGTTCATTTGAACTTACATTTACGTCATTATGTATTGCAGGTAAAAAAGAAAAATGCAAGGTTTCAAAGAGAGACCAAGCAAGAATCTTCCATGCTCAGACGGACATACTCCTTAGATGTAATATGTATACAATAGGGCGACCTAGAGGCGTAGCCTCAGGGTATTAGTCATATTTGTAAATAAACAGTCAGAATAGAATTTCAATATTAAGTAAATAATTCAATAGGTAAAATTTACTTCATGAAATCAAATGAATTAGATTCTAAGATTTGTGAAGTCAAATGGTAATGGTGTTATAAATATTATTTTGTCTTACAGTGTTTGAAAAATGAGAATTGCATTAATGAATATGTAGTTAAAATTGAATATGAAGTGTAGCGCCCTATAGTCTAGATCCCGTGATCGGGTCAAGTACGGGGCGTTACAATTTAAGTGGTATCAAAGCTCCAGTTTAGTTGGTCCTCAGGAAATAGGATCTTGAAAGTTAGCCCTTGTATACATGTTACGTAAATTCTGGCTTAGTCCCTTGAATTGTTGTTAAGTCATATTGTGAGTTTTATAGTTAAGTGCTTGCTAGTGGATAGTTGTGTAAAGTAAAAGATGAGGAGAAGAATCCACAAATTGCTGAATTGAGTACAAAACATGAAAGAAACACAACAATCAGAAAGTAAGCAACGAAAGCTAGTAAATCCAGAAGATAAGATAAGTTTTAACAAATTTTGATTCATGACATTGCAAAAGAGACATATATAGTTACAACAAGAAAGTTAATTTGCTCCCTCAATTGGCTGGTTATCGGTAGTTTCATCCTCTAAATCCTCTTCTCCTTATTGATTGGTTTCTTCGATAGGAGCAGAACTAGTCACCTTAGGGTCTTTGGGAACGAATAAATTTTCGGGCCCTTTCCATTTTTGTTGAAACTGTTCCTATTCCTTGTTTGAGGGACAGATCAAATCAAAGCCCAGATCAGTAGTGGTGAGTTTGTGCATATAGTTAAAGTTCACCTATTTCACATCAAAGGGTCTCGCTGCTACTTAGGCTTGTAGATAGGGTTTTATCTTAGTTTGGGTAAATTGTCCCTCATACTTGTTGCAGGGTCTGCCTTGTATTTATCTAGGTCTTCATGGCTCTCTTTCCGCAACTGCTTCATATCAACCAGGCGTTGCTCCTCCAAGTTTTTATTCTTTCTTTCCAATTGGAGGAACCTTTCTGCTAACTCCTTCTTTCTATTCTCCAAAGATTTGTATTTAGTCTCCCAGGTGGAGACAGAATTAGCCAGCTCATGGTTTTGATGGGCAATCGCCTCATATTGCTTAGGGTAGTGCATGACCCTTTTTAACTCAATCTGTTTGGCTTCGTTCACACGAAAAAATTTATGAAGCGCCCAATCAATGATTTTGCAGTCCTCAACCATCATTTGGTAGAAGCCCACTAGATCTGCTAGGGAAGGTTAACGGGCACCTATTGCAAAAGAAAAAGGGAAGGTATGTCTTTTCAACTCAAGAGACAAGTCATTCACCTACTTTTGTTTAACCTCATGATTTTTGTCCTTAAAAGAAGAAGGGAATGTATTTTCTTTCATTAGACATGAATCCGTAGACTTGGGTCTAAAATAGGAATCCGTGAGGATTTAATACGAATCTGAGTCCATTAGGACAAGCTACTACCAGTAGTTTGCAACAGGGACTATTCTCCATGATCTAGCTTATTTGATTATTTGTAATTATTGGTGCAAGGCGTGCTATGGAAATTATCCATGGGTTTTCTTTCACAAGCTCTTAAGTAAGAATTCTCAAAGATTTCCTCTCAAGGGAGTGGATGTATTGGGTTCGCAAAGGCAACTAATGAAGATAGAATTCACGGGGATAATCTGCTAAGAGGTGAAACATTTATCTGCATTATAATATTTCATCTGTGAAGTCTTATTAGTGGGAGCTTTTTATGTGCAAGGCTTTCTATAGCTGTATACAAAAAATTTTGTTTTCAAGTCATCCGTAATGGATCAAAGGTAGTCGTGTAAGATGAATATGTTGGATCGTAGGTACGCCCCATGGATGTAACACCCCTTACCGATAGTTAACGCCAGCATAGGGTACGAAGCATTACCGGACATATACACAAGCAATCACGCAGAACCGAGACATAAATTTCCATTCAAATTAAAACTTTTCATATAATTCATAATCTCCCTATTACGAGCCTATGAGCCCAAAACGTACATTGGGAGTGGTTCGAGACGAAAACGAGAACTTTAGAAAATTTTACAGAACTTAGAAAATTTTTCATAAAAATCGGGGTCACACATCTGTGTGATTTGGGACACGCCGGTGTAGGTAGGCCGTATGGTCACACATGCCTGTCTCCCTAACCCATGTAACTCTTTCTTTATGACATCATCAACAAATTATGGTCACATGGCCAAGGCACACACCCGTGTGCTAGGCCGTGTGGGAAATTTTATTTTCATAATTTTTTTTATAAAATAGGTGAAAACTTCACACGCCCTGAGCACACGCCTATGTCACTGGGCCATGTCCTTCATAGTGCTGAGACACACGGCCGTGTCTTTGCCTGTGTGGCCAATTCAAAGCTAAAATTCAAAAATGCAGGGGACACACGACATATCACACACCCAATGGGCAAGCTGTTTGGCACAAACGACCTAGACACACGCGCGTGTGTCTACCCGTGTGGACAAAAATAAGGCTATTTACCAAGCCTTTTTGCCACCCTTATGGACCAACCTACACAACATCAAACAACACCAATCCAAGCATATACATACAACCAATTCAGCCACAACCAAGACATCCACACATCAATTACATGCAATTTTCTATCACATACAACATTTCATAATTATCATCACAAACCATGCAATAACTCCATCCATGAAAGGCATTTCTATATGTTTAAATACTTTACGAATATTAGCCAATACCAAATGGCCATTTACAAAATGAATCAAATACCATTACAAGCCACACATTTGGCCAAATCAATAATGACACATATCACAAAAGACCAAGTCCCTATACATGCCATAACTTAAAATAATGTAATAATAACTCAAATTTAATAGTGTGAGTGGATCTCCGACCGTTTTTGATCCCTGAGCTGGCTTGATGACACTATAAAAAATGAAAAGGAAGGGGGTAAGCTTTAAGCTTAGTAAGCTAGCATGTAAATAATAATCAACTTTAAACGTACAATAACATATACATAACATAGTGTAAATTAGCACAAAATCATCATGTAATCATAGACATATCTTACTCATTTGCATCCTTACCAATAGTGCATCTTAAACCGAGATCATTTCTCATGAGTTTTGCGTATGTACCTGTACCACTTCATAACATAATCATAACCTTTCACATCTTTAACATAATCTTTAAATTACCCATTGAACCACTTGGAATACTAAAGGATACTCTGGAATTACATACACATAGTATCATACCAATTTGATATCCCAGATATGGTCTTACATAGGATCTCATATAGATGCTAATAGCCCAACTATGTTCTTACACGATTCTCATATTGATGCCATGTCTAAGACATAGTCCTACACGAAATCTCATAACAATGCCATATCACAGATATGGTCTTACACGTAAACTCATAACCCTAATGTCATGACATTTGTATCCTAACTATTCCTAAGGTTCAACCGGGAATTTCGCCGTATCAAATCTTTGCTAAACAAATCCATAATGATAATTGTATAAGTCATGCAATAACAAAATATTAAATACATAATATAAGTTGCATTATTTACACACGAACTTACCCCGGTATAAAGTATGGCTAACTAATTCGATTTAGTCCACAACTTTGTTCTTTCTCCGGTCTAGGTCCGGACTCCATTTTTCTCGATCTATAATAGCAAATTTAGCTCATTTAATTATCACATTTTTTAAACCTGTCCAAAAACTATACTTTGGCAAAATTATAGTTTTGCCCCTAAACTTTTACATGTTTACAAATTAGTCATTAGGCTCATAAAATGAAATGTATCCATTTTCTTTGTTACCCAAGCCTAGCTGAGCCTATATCATGCTTATAATAGCCCACATTTTTCATCAAATCACATTTCTACTACCCATTTTTATAATTTTTACAAATAAGCCCTTTTTAGGTGTTTTCATCAAATGTCACTTAGTAAAAGATGTTTATCACACATCAAACTTTCATAATCTACCATGAAATATCAAAATACATGCATGTCACACATGGGTCAAACCCCAGGCATCAACTCTATCTCAAATAAATGGTAGAAATGTCTAGAGTGGTTGATAACAACTTCAAAAATGTAAAGAACATTAAAAACGGGGCTAAGTGCACTTACCATCAAGTTTAAAAGTTGAACAAAACCCTAGCTATGGTGTCTTGAGAATTTCGGCTATGGCATGGTGAAGATAAGCAAATTTTGACTTGATTTTCCCTTTTTATTCTTTTAATTACTAAATGACCAAAATGCCCTTTTTACTAAACTTTTAATTTTTACTTATTCTTGCCTATTTTTGTCCATTAAAATAGAAATTGGTCAAATTGCTATTTAAGGACCTCAAATTAATAATCCATAGTTATTTCATGCTTAAAGCTTCTAGATTCACATATTTTGTAACTTTTGCAATTTAGTCCTAAAAATCAAATTAGACACTCTATCAACAAAATTTCTTAACGAAACTTTCATACAATGATGCAAACATATCATAGACCTTAACACATTCATAAAATAATTATTTCTACTTTGGATTTGTGGTCTCAAAACCACTATTCCGACTAGGCCCAAAATCGGGATGTTACAACTCTTCCCCCTTAGGGATTTTCGTCCTTAAAAATCTTACCGGTAAAAAGGGTTGGGTATTGTTTTCTCATGGTTTCCTTAGGTTCCCATGTAGCCTCTTCAAACGCATGCTTTTTCCATAATACTTTCATGAGGGCTATACTTTTATTCCTCAATTGTTTGACTTCCCGAGCCAAAATCTTAACCGGCTCTTCGCCATAAGTCATATCCGGTCGAATCTCAACCTCTGTTGGTGAAATCACATATGAAGGGTCTGATCGGTATCGGCGCAACATAGACACATAGAACACATCATGAATCTTTTCCAGCTCAGATGGAAAAGCTAATCGATATGCTACTGGCCCTATCCTTTCAGTAATCTCATACGATCCAATAAAAGGCGGACTCAACTTGCCCTTCCAGCCAAATCTAAGAACTTTCTTCCACAGAGACACTTTCAGGAATACCTTATCACCGACCTGAAACTCAATCTCTTTCCGTTTCAAATCCGCACAGGATTTCTATCTATCTGAAGCTACTTTCAAATAATCACGAATTGTCTTCACTTTTTCTTCGGTTTCTCTTACTAAATCGACCCCGTGAATCTAATTTTCTCTGAGTTCATTCCAATACAATGGTGTCTAACACTTACAACCGTACAATGCCTCATAAGGTGCCATCTTCAAACTCGATTGAAAACTGTTGTTGTAGGCAAATTCTACCAATGGTAGATATTTTTCGCAACTACCCTCGAATTCAAGAACACAACACTGGAGCATAACCTCAAGAATCTGAATTACTCTCTCAGACTAACCATCGGTTTGTGGATGAAAAGTGGTACTAAAGTTTAACTTTGTACCCAAAGCTTTTTGCAACCTTTTCTAAAATGGCGAAGTGAACCTCGGATCTCTATCCGATATAATCAAGATAGGCACTCCATGCAATCTAACAATTTCACTACTGTACAAATCAGCTAACTTATAAAGTGAGTAATCGGTATGTACCGGAATATAATGAGCCGACTTCGTTAGCCTATCAATGACAACCCAAATGGCATCTTTCTTTTTTGGTGATAAGGGCAAACCCATCACAAGTCACAAATTCTATAGTAATTCTGTCCCATTTCCACTCAGGGACCATCACAAGCTGAAGTAAACCCGAAGGTACTGGGTGTTTGAGCTTTACTTGTTGACAAACCAAACATCTCGATACAAACTCTGAAATGTCTTTTTTCATTCCCGACCATGAATACATTTTCTTTGTAACGCCCCCACGCCCGAAACCGTCACCGGAGTCGAGCTTGAGGAGTTACCGAACATAATTTATCAAATTAAGAACTTCAAATCTTTTGTTTCTACATTCACAGCTTTCTAGCTACTCGCGTCACAGTTACAAGAAAAATCATATCTCGAGTTATGAAACTTGAAATCAAGATCTGTAAATTTTTCATAAATCTAGACTCACATATCTATTTACTAATTTTTTTCTAGAATTTTTGGTTGGGCCAATTAGTACAGTTTATTAGTTAAAGTCTCCCTTGTTTCAGGGTTCAACTGCTATGACATCTGTGTATTATGAATCAGATATCTCTCTATACAGAATTTCAATGACTACGAGGTTTGTTTCTCTTAAAACTAGACTCGATAAGGAATCTGTAAATATAAAGAATGACTTCTAATTATTTTTTTACAATTTATTATGAATTTGTATGCCTATTTTTTTTTATCCATATGAAAATAGACTCATTAAGCTTCAATTTCATAACTTGATCATCATTTAATTCCATTTATACTATTTTTAGTGATTTTTCAAATTCATGTCATTGATGCAGCAATATTCTGTTTTAAGGCAAATTTCATCTTTTTATGAGTTGTTATGAACTAGATAACCTATTAAACTTCCATGATATCAAACATGATCTAAATTTAACCATCACCATGACTTATCAATATCAAACATTTTCTCAACCAATCATGGCCATATCATAAAATTATTTACACAAAATAAATATATTGCTATACATGCCATACTTAAGTTTTACAAGCCATTTACCCAGATGAAAGTCCTTTGGATAGTGTGATCGAACCTTCGACCCGTCCCGATTCCCGACCTGGCTTGTTCAAAACTACAGTAAATAAAGAGGAGGGAGTAAGCATAAATGCTTAGTAAGTTCATATGTAAATAACAAGTAACATAACAATACAAATATACCAAACAACTTTAGCATGGTATCACCGAAACATATATCATATTTCTAAACATCATTCATCATCTTACTACCTTATCGTTGTTGTATCTATTATCAACCCGAGGGTTAAGAACATACCTGTCCAAAGTATCCATTTCACAACACTTACCAAAACGTCGCTTGCATCTTAAGTGTTCTTTCATTTCACTAGAAATTTCACCCGTTGAACACATCGGAATACAACTCGGATACACGGATAATTTGCACATAAGAGCCTCATATGTAATCAAGAAATCATGTAACCCGCCCCTAAGTGAACTCGGACTCAACTCAACGAGCTCGGGCGTTCGCATCCATAAGTGAACTTGGACTCAACTCAACAAGTTCGGATGCCTAGTTACATTTCACGAACTCGGACTCAACTCAACAAGTTCGGACATTCGCATCCATAAGTGAACTCGGACTCAACTCAACGAGTTCGGATGCTCAACCATCCTAGTGACATGTTACTTGTATCCTAATCTATTCCTAAGGTTCAAACGGGCTTTTTTCCTCGATCTCACATTGTGACAGCCCTAAATTGACCCTAGTCGGGAAGTGGTTTCGGGACCACAAAACCGAGTTATGAAAATAATTAATTGTTATATTCTATGCTTATTATGTGTGTACATGCATATGTGGAAATTTCATTCCCTAATTTTGCCAATTGTATGAGCAATTATTAAATAGGGATCAACATGAGACATGGTGAAATATGATAGGCTAATTTTAAAGGGCTTATTAGTGCATGTCAACACAAAGGTGGACTTGCATGTCAAATTTGCCCAATTCCCTTATAGTGGCCGGCCAAGATGGATTGATGATGGGCAATTTATTTGTTGAATTAGATATTATAATAGGAAATTGGGTTATTGGAGACATAATGAATTAAAGAAAGAATAAAAAAAAGAGAAAGGAAGCCACTATCATATCATCTTCTCCATTGTCGAAACTGGAGAAAGAAGAAAAAGAGAAAAGCTTGGCTAAGGTTCGGCCATTGGGAGTTAGATTAAGGTTAGTCTTTTGTTTGGTTTTTGATAATTTTCACATTTTTGATATCATTGCTTTGTGTTCATTAAAACCCACGGTTCAATTTTGTGAATTGATGATGATTTTGTGTTTTGCCATTGATGAGTGCTTGAGCTTTTTGATAGTTGTTGATGAAAAATGAAAGATATGTTAAAGATTAATATGTTTTGTGTTGAAGTTTTTGGTGATTTTGAGTAGTTAGGGCTAAATTACAAAAATAAATTTTTGAAGGACTCAAAGGTGAAATAAATGAAATGTATGGACTTATATGGGTACTAGGAAGATTCGGCCCTTAAGGAGTGTGACCAAATTTTGTGTATTTTGTGTTTCGTGGAATAAAGACTAAATTGTGAAAGTGCGAAATATTAGGGGTAAAAATGTAATTTACCCATTTATGCGTTATTAGACTAAATTGAATGAAAATATGTTAAAATGAGATTTATTTGAATATGTTAAGATCAAGAAACCAAGAAATTGGATTTAGATCGGGGAAAATCGAAAGTAGTTGAGTAGCCGATCAATTAGTCGACGACATCCGAAGAAAGTTTATAAGCAATTAGATATTAAAATTTCGGAATAAATGTTAGTTATATATGCTGAAATGGAAATATGATAAATGTATATATATCTGAATGTGATATGTGTGAATTATATGTTAAATTAAGGCTTGGTAAGCTAGCTATTAAGGTGAAATGCTAATGTTAGTATTTGATTTGGTAATAATCTGTTTGGGGACAGCAGCAGTAAGGTGATTTTGGAAAATCGCCATAATTTGTAGGAGTTGAATTAGAAGCTGAGTGAATTATGTCATTAAAGCTTGAAGAGTCTATTTTCTTACAAAAGAAACTATAAAAACAAAAGAGTTACTGATCTTGAGATATTTGAAGTATTGTGGGGCTGCATCAAAATGACTACTAGATTCCCTGTTCTATATTTAGAAAATCATTATAAATTGTACAAAAATGATTATAAGATAAAATTTATATGCTTAGACTCCTTAATGAGTCTAGTTTCAAATGAGATCAAATACAACACATTTTGAAATCTGTAAAATGAGAAATTTGATTCGTAGTGAAGAGTGGTCAGAATAGTCAAACAGTGAAACAGGGGAAACTTTAAGAAAAATATGGTATTGATTGGCCAAGTCTAAAATTCTGAAAATTTTATGGATGGAAGATATACGAGTCTATATTCAGGGAAAATTAACGGAAAGTGATTTGGAGTTTAGTAGCTCCAGTTATAAATAATTTAGTAACTGCTGCTCAGGAAAATAGCTCGTAGTGAATATGTGATTTTGTTGTAAACATTAATGAAAATTTGCCAATGAATTATTTATTGATTATTATAAAGCTTACTATAATCTATGTGTGTGAAAGTCGGATCAATATATATATTATTCTGAAAGTAATACTTGAATAGTCGATTAATGACTATTTTAAATTTTGTTGAACTTAAGCTCAAGAGCAAAGGGGAACTAGATCCGATAAAGGGAAGGAAAAAGTAATTGAATAGCCATTGAAGTCGTTCGACAACATCTGAGGTAAGTCTTCGAGTAATGACCCTACTTGAATTATATTGAAATGATTAGTCATACTATGATGGATAGTCGAATGTGCATAGAGACTATGTTATAAAGCCAATTGAAATCATGCTCTTTGTGTGTGGCTATTGAGCCGAAATTGGAAAGGTTTAATAAATGCTTTGTGTTTGAGCCTTAGTAACGAAAGTGAAATATGGATGTGTCATGATTGTTGATATATGTGTGCATGAGCATTTGAATGATATCCGGGCTAAGACCCGAAGGCATTTGTGCGAATTGATATATCCGGGCTAAGACCCGAAGGCATTTGTGCGAATTGATATATCCGGGCTAAGACTTGAAGGCATTTGTGCGAATTGATATATCCGGGCTAAGACCCGAAGGCATTTGTGCGAATTGATATATCCGGGATAAGACCCGAAGGCATTTGTGCGAATTGATATATCCGGGCTAAGACCCGAAGGCATTTGTGCGAATTAATATATCCGGGCTAAGACCCGAAGGCATTTGTGCGAATTGATATATCCGGGATAAGACCCGAAGGCATTTGTGCGAATTGATATATCCGGGCTAAGACCTGAAGGCATTTGTGCGAATTGATATATCCGGGCTAAGACCTGAAGACATTTGTGCGAATTGATATATCCGGGCTAAGACCTGAAGGCATTTGTGCGATTTGATATATCCGGGCTAAGACCCGAAGGCATTTGTGCGATTTGATATATCCAGGATAAGACCCGAAGGCATTTGTGCGAATTGATATATCCGGGATAAGACCCGAAGGCATTTGTGCGAACTGATATATCCGGGCTAAGACCCGACGGCGTTTGTGCGAATTGATATATCCGGGCTAAGACCCGAAGGCAATTGTGCAAGTTGATATATCCGGGCTAAGACCCGAAGGCATTCGTGCGAGTTGCTATACCCGGGTTAAGACCCGAAGGCAATTGAGCTTGTGGTTATATCCGGCTATATTCCGAAGAAACTTGGGTTTGAATGTGAGCGTTTTGTGCTGCAATAAATTCAATTAATACGCTCGATAAACCCAAACGATAAGGTATGTTTGCATGTGCTTCGAAAAAAAAAGTCGATTCGCTTTAAATAATATTCGTTCAATCGACTAACGAATTTTCGGCTTTTAGATAGGTTGATACCTTGTGTGTGTATATGTTGATGAAGTGTGAAGTAAGTATGCTTATGAGAATGTGAATTAAAAAAGTGATTTATTTAGCTATGTGAATGCAATACTTTAGTCAAAGCCGATTTCATTACTTGAAACTTACTAAGCTTTAAAATGCTTACCCCGTTGCTTTGGCTCTCTGTTTTATAGATATTGTTCGTTAGCTATCGGATTCGGGATCATCGAAGTCGAAGTCATCCACACTATCAAAGCTCTTTTGGTACTCTTTTTGTTGAACTCTGGATATGGCATGTATAGGACTACCCGTTTGTTGTGGGTCATGGACCCTTTGGACTTGTATAATTTTTGTTAGCCATGCGAAAATGGCTTATATATGTTTGAGTATAATGTTATAACCATTTAGTGTGAATATGCTTGACAAGGATTGGCCATGGGAATGGTTAATCACCATCATCATTTGTGCTACTCATGTTAAAAGGGCTAGTTGAATTATGGAAACTATGAAATAGGTAAAGTCTACCTTAAAGGCAGATGCTGACAGCAGCAGTGATGTAGATTTGGGAAATCACTAAAAATAGTAGGAATGGAATTAAATAGTGAATAAATTATGTAAACGAACCCTGATGAATCTATTTTCATAGGAAAGTAACGAAATGATCATATGGACAGTATGTTAAGCGATATTCAGGTTCTCGTGAGACAGGGCCAGAACAGTTTCTGGATTCCCTGTTCCGAGTTTGGAAATTCAATATAAATTAACCAGAGATAATTAGGAGTCATACCATATATGTATAGATTCCTCTCTGAGTCTAGTTTCCATAGAAACAAACGGCATCAGTATTGAAGCTCTGTGCAGGGAGATATCCAAGTCGTAATGCGCAAAGGTCAGTGTAGTCGATCCCTGTAACATGGGGGACTTTGACTAATAAACTGTACTAATTGGCCTGACCAAAAATTCTAGAAAAAATATGTAGATGGGAATATGAGTCTAGTTTCAGAGAAAAATCACAAAACTGATTTTCGAGTTGTGAAACTCAAGATATGATTTTTAAAGCGACTAGTATGCAGATTGGGCAGCGTCTGGGAAATATTTTTATAAGGGGTTTAAAGTCTGTTAACACCTCGTGTTCGACTCCGGTGTTGGTCTCGGGTTCGGGGTGTTACATTTGATTGGTATCAGAGCTACGGTTTAGTCGATTCTAGGACTACCGTAATGCGTTGGGTCTAGCTATACATGCCATTTTATGTGATTATCTAATAGTGTGGTGATTTCTGACATTTGCAAATGTGTTTAATTATAGTAATGGATCCCGATCCCGACCGAGTGGTAGCTGATGATCTTGAGAGTGTAGCGCCTGCTCCCGCACAAGGGACAGCGCCGGCGGACTCTCAACCGAATGCTAGTAACCCGAATGATGAAGCTAGACAAGCTTTCTATAGCGTGATGAATGATTGGTTTAACCAATACATTCGAACTAATACGGCTGTTCCACAACCTCCATTCCCGACTAATACAACCCCCGCACCTACAATACCTCCGGTAACTGACCAAATAAGGTCAAATAAGTCCCCAGTTGACAAAATCCAAAAACATGGGGCTACTGAATTTAAGGCTACGGATAGCGACGATGTCGAGCGAGCTTGTAAAGCCGAAGAGTTTAGAATAGAAAAACAAAAAGTTGATGTGAGAACTGGAGAGTTTCGTAAAAGATCCTCGGGAAGGTCTCTTCAATAGGCATCGAAGAAATTTCGAGATGATGTGGGTCGGTCTAGAGGCACTTCGGGCCTTTTTAGACGAGATCGTGATCGACCCCCTGTGGGTACCCAAGGCACTTCGATCGCCAGTGTTGGGAATGAACGTCGAGACAGAACAGAATGTCGATATTGTGGTAAATGGCATTCGGGGAGTTGTAGATTCCATGACCGCTCCTGTTACAAGTGTGGATCAGTTGACCACTTCATTAAAGATTGCCCGAGGATGTCTGAACAGAATGTAAATTAGAGTGAGAAACCGGGTGCTACCACTGCTCGAGGTAGACCATCTAGAAATACGGGCAATGCTAGTGGTGGTCAGAGAGGATCTAGAGATGCTACGACCAGATCCGAGGCTCGTGCGCCTGCTGGAGCTTATGCTATACGTGCCCGCGAGGATGCTTCTTCGCCTGATGTTATTACCGGTACTTTTACTCTCTTTGATACTAATGTAATTGCTTTGATTGACCCCGGTTCTACTCATTCTTACATACGTGAAACTTTAGCATCCAGTAAGACTTTACCTATTGAGTCTACTGAGTTCGTAATTCGGGTGTCAAATCCCTTGAGTCGTTACGTGCTTGTCGACAAAGTGTGTAAGAAATGTCCCCTAGTAATCCAAGGTTCCTGTTTTCCGGCGGACTTGGATGGGTTGCCAGCTGTAATATCTTCAATGTTGGCACAGAAATATGTAAGAAAAGGTTGCGAAGCATACCTTGCATATGTACTTGATGACAAAGAATTAGAAAAGAAACCCGAATCTGTGCCGGTGGTTTGTGAATACCCAGATGTTTTTCCTGAAGAATTACCGGGTTTACCACCTGTTCGGGAGGTAGAGTTTGGTATTGAGCTTGTACCTGGAACTACGCCGATTTCGATAGCTCCGTATCGTATGGCACCAACCGAGTAAAAAGAGTTGAAGGCTCAGTTGCAAGAATTGACGGATAGAGGTTTTGCTCGACCAAGTTTCTCACCTTGGGGTGCACCAGTATTGTTCGTGAAAAAGAAGGACGGAACCATGAGGTTGTGCATTGACTATCGTCAACTAAATAAAGTGACGATAAAGAACCAATATCCGTTGCCGCGCATTGATGATTTGTTCGACCAACTGAAGGGAGCCTCAGTGTCCTCAAAAATAGATTTGAGATCGGGCTATTATCAGTTGCGAATTCGAGATTCGGACATACCCAAAACTGCCTTCAGAACGAGATATGGTCACTACGAATTCTTAGTGATGCCGTTTGGGCTCACTAATGCCCCTGCGGTATTTATGGATTTGATGAATCAGATCTTCAGACCATATTTGGATCGGTTCGTAGTTGTGTTCATTGATGACATCCTGGTCTATTCAAGAGATGAGACCGAACATGCCGAGCATCTGAGGCTAGTGTTACAAATTTTGCGGGATAAGCAGTTATATGTTAAGTTCAGTAAGTGTGAGTTCTGGTTAAGAGAGGTT
Organism: Gossypium hirsutum; assembly: GCF_007990345.1. NCBI lineage: Eukaryota > Viridiplantae > Streptophyta > Magnoliopsida > Malvales > Malvaceae > Gossypium > Gossypium hirsutum. The sequence goes on from NC_053431.1 coordinate 58,366,060, forward strand.
AGCTTCTTGGGTCATGTGATATCCGCATCGGGTATTCGAGTTGACCCGAACAAAATCTCAGCCATACTTAACTGGAAACCTCCGAGAAATATTACTGAGGTTCGGAGCTTTTTGGGACTCGCCGGTTATTACCGACGATTTGTCAAAGGTTTCTCGATGATAGCCACACAAATGACGAAGCTACTTCAAAAGGATGTTAAGTTCGAATGGACGGAGAAATGTCAGAAAAGTTTCGATCAACTGAAAACTCATTTGACTGAAGCTCCAATTTTAGTGCAACCCGAATCAGGCAAAGAGTTTGTCATTTATAGTGACGCATCCCTACTTGGGTTGGGTTGCGTATTGATGCAAGAAGGTCGAGTTGTGGCCTATGCGTCAAGACAATTGAAGCCACACGAGAGCAATTATCCAACCCATGATCTCGAACTAGCTGCCATCGTATTTGCTTTGAAAATATGGCGACATTATTTGTTTGGTGAGAAGTGCCATGTATTTTCGGATCACAAAAGTCTCAAATATTTGATGACCTAGCGAGACTTGAATCTGCGACAAAGGCGTTGGCTTGAGTTGTTGAAAGATTATGAGCTGGTCATTAATTATCACCCGGGAAAGGCTAATGTGGTTGCGGACGCCTTAAGCCGAAAATCACTATTTTCTTTGCGAGCGATGAATGTACACTTGTCTGTTCTACCCGACAATGTGTTAGTAGCTGAATTAAAAGCCAAACCATTATTGATTCATCAAATTTGTGAAGCTCAGAAAGTCGATGATGAATTGGTTGCAAAACGGGCTGAGTGTGTTCCGAACAAGGAATCGGAGTTTCAAATCGATGATGATGATTGTTTGAGGTTCAGAAGTCGTTTGTGTGTTCCAAGGAATTCGAAACTCATTTCGATGATTCTGAACGAAGCCCCATTGTAGCCGAATGTCAATTCACCCGGGGAGTACGAAAATGTACAACGATTTGAAACGTCGATTTTGGTGGCATGGTATGAAACGAGACATCTCTGATTTTGTTTCGAGATGTTTAATATGTCAACAACTGAAAGTCTGAAGGTAGCCACAGATCGTCAAAAGTCATATGCGGATTTGAAAAGAAAAGACATTGAATATCAGGTTGGAGATAAAGTGTTTCTTAAAGTTTCGCCTTGGAAAAAGGTACTCAGATTTGGCCGTAAGGGCAAATTGAGTCCGAGGTTCATTGGGCCGTATGAAATATCCGAAAGAATTGGTCCAGTGGCGTATAGATTGATTTTACCCCCCTGAACTTGAAAGGATTCACAACGTTTTTCATGTTTCGATGCTTCGACGTTATAGATCCGATCCGTCACATGTGATTAATCCCTCGGAAGTTGAAATTCAATCTGACTTGAGTTATGAAGAAGAACCGATTTGTATCCTAGCTCGTGAAGTGAAAGAGTTGCGAAACAGAAGGGTTCCGTTAGTTAAGGTGTTATGGCTCAAACACGGGATCGGGGAAGCTACTTGGGAAACCGAGAGCTCGATGAAAGAACGATACCCAAACCTATTTATCGGTAAGATTTTCGGGGACGAAAATTTCTTAAGTGGGGGAGAGTTGTGACAGCCCTAAATTGACCCTAGTCGGGAAGTGGTTTCGGGACCACAAAACCGAGTTATGAAAATAATTAATTGTTATATTCTATGCTTATTATGTGTGTACATGCATATGTGGAAATTTCATTCCCTAATTTTGCCAATTGTATGAGGAATTATTAAATAGGGATCAACATGAGACATGGTGAAATATGATAGGCTAATTTTAAAGGGCTTATTAGTGCATGTCAACACAAAGGTGGACTTGCATGTCAAATTTGCCCAATTCCCTTATAGTGGCCGGCCAAGATGGATTGATGATGGGCAATTTATTTGTTGAATTAGATATTATAATAGGAAATTGGGTTATTGGAGACATAATGAATTAAAGAAAGAATAAAAAAAAAAGAGAAAGGAAGCCACTATCATATCATCTTCTCCATTGTCGAGACTAGAGAAAGAAGAAAAAGAGAAAAGCTTGGCTAAGGTTCGGCCATTGGGAGTTAGATTAAGGTTAGTCTTTTGTTTGGTTTTTGATAATTTTCACATTTTTGATATCATTGCTTTGTGTTCTTTAAAACCCATGGTTCAATTTTGTGAATTGATGATGATTTTGTGTTTTGCCATTGATGAGTGCTTGAGCTTTTTGATAGTTGTTGATGAAAAATGAAAGATATGTTAAAGATTAATATGTTTTGTGTTGAAGTTTTTGGTGATTTTGAGTAGTTAGGGCTAAATTACAAAAATAAATTTTTGAAGGACTCAAAGGTGAAATAAATGAAATGTATGGACTTATATGGGTACTAGGAAGATTCGGCCCTTAAGGAGTGTGATCAAATTTTGTGTATTTTGTGTTTTGTGGAATAAAGACTAAATTGTGAAAGTGCAAAATATTAGGGGTAAAAATGTAATTTACCCATTTATGCGTTATTAGACTAAATTGAATGAAAATATGTTAAAATGAGATTTATTTGAATATGTTAAGATCAAGAAACCAAGAAATTGGATTTAGATCGGGGAAAATCGAAAGTAGTTGAGTAGCCGATCAATTAGTCGACGACATCCGAAGAAAGTTTATAAGCAATTAGATATTAAAATTTCGGAATAAATGTTAGTTATATATGCTGAAATGGAAATATGATAAATGTATATATAGCTGAATGTGATATGTGTGAATTATATGTTAAATTAAGGCTTGGTAAGCTAGCTATTAAGGTGAAATGCTAATGTTAGTATTTGATTTGGTAATAATCTGTTTGGGGACAGCAGCAGTAAGGTGATTTTGGAAAATCGCCATAACTTGTAGGAGTTGAATTAGAAGCTGAGTGAATTATGTCATTAAAGCTTGAAGAGTCTATTTTCTTACAAAAGAAACTATAAAAACAAAAGAGTTACTGATCTTGAGATATTTGAAGTATTGTGGGGCTGAGTCAAAATGACTACTAGATTCCCTGTTCTGTTTTTAGAAAATCATTATAAATTGTACAAAAATGATTATAAGATAAAATTTATATGCTTAGACTCCTTAATGAGTCTAGTTTCAAATGAGATCAAATACAACACATTTTGAATTCTGTAAAATGAGAAATTTGATTCGTAGTGAAGAGTGGTCAGAATAGTCAAACAGTGAAACAGGGGAAACTTTAAGAAAAATCTGGTATTGATTGGCCAAGCCTAAAATTCTGAAAATTTTATGGATGGAAGATATATGAGTCTATATTCAGGGAAAATTAACGGAAAGTGATTTGGAGTTTAGTAGCTCCAGTTATAAATAATTTAGTAACTGCTGCTCAGGAAAATAGCTCGTAGTGAATATGTGATTTTGTTGTAAACATTAATGAAAATTTGCCAATGAATTATTTATTGATTATTATAAAGCTTACTATAATCTATGTGTGTGAAAGTCGGATCAATATATATATTATTCTGAAAGTAATACTTGAATAGTCGATTAATGACTATTTTAAATTTTGTTGAACTTAAGCTCAAGAGCAAAGGGGAACTAGATCCGATAAAGGGAAGGAAAAAGTAATTGAATAGCCATTGAAGTCGTTCGACAACATCTGAGGTAAGTCTTCGAGTAATGACCCTACTTGAATTATATTGAAATGATTAGTCATACTATGATGGATAGTCGAATGTGCATAGAGACTATGTTATAAAGCCAATTGAAATCATGCTCTTTGTGTGTGGCTATTGAGCCGAAATTGGAAAGGTTTAATAAATGCTTTGTGTTTGAGCCTTAGTAACGAAAGTGAAATATGGATGTGTCATGATTGTTGATATATGTGTGCATGAGCATTTGAATGATATCCGGGCTAAGACCCGAAGGCATTTGTGCGAATTGATATATCCGGGCTAAGACCCGAAGGCATTTGTGCGAATTGATATATCCGGGCTAAGACCTGAAGGCATTTGTGCGAATTGATATATCCGGGCTAAGACCCGAAGGCATTTGTGCGAATTGATATATCCGGGATAAGACCCGAAGGCATTTGTGCGAATTGATATATCCGGGCTAAGACCCGAAGGCATTTGTGCGAATTGATATATCCGGGCTAAGACCCGAAGGCATTTGTGCGAATTGATATATCCGGGATAAGACCTGAAGGCATTTGTGCGAATTGATATATCCGGGCTAAGACCTGAAGGCATTTGTGCGAATTGATATATCCGGGCTAAGACCTGAAGGCATTTGTGCGAATTGATATATCCGGGCTAAGACCCGAAGGCATTTGTGCGATATGATATATCCGGGATAAGACCCGAAGGCATTTGTGCGAATTGATATATCCGGGATAAGACCCGAAGGCATTTGTGCGAACTGATATATCCGGGCTAAGACCCGACGGCGTTTGTGCGAATTGATATATCCGGGCTAAGACCCGAAGGCAATTGTGCAAGTTGATATATCCGGGCTAAGACCCGAAGGCATTCGTGCGAGTTGCTATACCCGGGTTAAGACCCGAAGGCAATTGAGCTTGTGGTTATATCCGGCTATATTCCGAAGAAACTTGGGTTTGAATGTGAGCGTTTTGTGCTGCAATAAATTCAATTAATACGCTCGATAAACCCAAACGATAAGGTATGTTTGCATGTGCTTCGAAAAAAAAAGTCGATTCGCTTTAAATAATATTCGTTCAATCGACTAACGAATTTTCGGCTTTTAGATAGGTTGATACCTTGTGTGTGTATATGTTGATGAAGTGTGAAGTAAGTATGCTTATGAGAATGTGAATTAATAAAGTGATTTATTTAGCTATGTGAATGCAATACTTTAGTCAAAGCCGATTTCATTACTTGAAACTTACTAAGCTTTAAAATGCTTACCCCGTTGCTTTGGCTCTCTGTTTTATAGATATTGTTCGTTAGCTATCGGATTCGGGATCATCGAAGTCGAAGTCATCTACACTATCAAAGCTCTTTTGGTACTCTTTTTGTTGAACTCTGGATATGGCATGTATAGGACTACCCGTTTGTTGTGGGTCATGGACCCTTTGGACTTGTATAATTTTGGTTAGCCATGCGAAAATGGCTTATATATGTTTGAGTATAATGTTATAATCATTTAGTGTGAATATGCTTGACAAGGATTGGCCATGGGAATGGTTAATCACCATCATCATTTGTGCTACTCATGTTAAAAGGGCTAGTTGAATTATGGAAACTATGAAATAGGTAAAGTCTACCTTAAAGGCAGATGCTGACAGCAGCAGTGATGTAGATTTGAGAAATCACTAAAAATAGTAGGAATGGAATTAAATAGTGAATAAATTATGTAAACGAACCCTGATGAATCTATTTTCATAGGAAAGTAACGAAATGATCATATGGACAGTATGTTAAGCGATATTCAGGTTCTCGTGAGACAGGGCCAGAACAGTTTCTGGATTCCCTGTTCCGACTTTGGAAATTCATTATAAATTAACCAGAGATAATTAGGAGTCATACCATATATGTATAGATTCCTCTCTGAGTCTAGTTTCCATAGAAACAAACGGCATCAGTATTGAAGCTCTGTGCAGGGAGATATCCAAGTCGTAATGCGCAAAGGTCAGTGTAGTCGATCCCTGTAACATGGGGGACTTTGACTAATAAACTGTACTAATTGGCCTGACCAAAAATTCTAGAAAAAAATATGTAGATGGGCATATGAGCCTAGTTTCAGGGAAAAATCACGAAACTGATTTTCGAGTTGTGAAACTCAAGATATGATTTTTAAAGCAACTAGTAGCAGATTGGGCAGCGTCTGGGAAATATTTTTATAAGGGGTTTAAAGTCTGTTAACACCTCGTGTTCGACTCCGGTGTCGGTCTCGGGTTCGGGGTGTTACACACATTGCCGTCTTCCATGGAATATCGGAACCAATACTCGGTAGCAATTCATATTTATCAAGTAGTAAACATAATTTGCATATTACTCAACATTAACCAAAAAGCATAATATTTCACGATAAAAAAATCAGCATATCATATAATTAACATCAATAACTTAAAAATAACAATTATGCTACATTATTTACACATGAATTTACCTCGTATGCGAAAATGGCTACTTTTACCATTTCGTCCACAACTTGGTATTTTTCCATTTTAGCCCGAATTTCAGTTTTCCTTGCTAATCGAGCTTGGAAGCTTGAAAAACCCTAGCCATGGTTTCTCCTTGCTATATTCGGCCATGGGGTTGAAGATGAGCAAAATTGGCTTTTAATTTTGTATTTTAATTCATTTTACCCCTAAATGACCAAAATGCCCTTACTACTAAACTTTCCAAAAATTCCATCCATGTCCAATTTTTGTCCATAGACTTAGAAATTGGTAAAATTGCTATTTAAGACCTCCTAATTAATATTTCAAAAAAATTTCAAACTAGAAACTTCTAGAATGCAAGTTTTACAAATTATTCGATTTAGTCCCTAATTTCAATTTAAGCACTTTATGCATAAAATTTCTTCACGAAATTTTCACACAATCATGCAATCATATCATAGACCTTAAAATAATCATAAAATAATTATTTCTATCTCAGATTTTGTGGTCACGAAACCGCTATTCCGACTAGGCCCAAAATCAGGATATTGCATTCTTCAAGTCATAATACATCTTTGTACTACCTGGATGAACAGATAAACATCTATTATGTACCTCGTGCAAAATTTTTTGAATAAGCTCGTCATCTTTCGGTACACAGACCCTATCTCAGAACATCAAACATCCATCAAAACTAATCCAAAAATCTGATTCCATACTCGATTCACATTGGACTCTTTTGGCTTGCAAATCACTGTCACGTTTCTAAGCTTTGCAAATCTCTTGGAGAAACATCGGTCTAGTTCTCAATTTAGCTAGAATCAAACCATTATCGAATAAGGTCAACTTAATGTTCATATCTCTCAAAGCAAAAAATGACTTCCTACTCAAAGCATCTGCAACCACATTCGCCTTTCCCAGATGGTAGTCAATCACTAACTTGTAATCTTTTAATAATTCCAACCATCCCCTTTGCCGTAAATTCTAATCCTTTTGAGTCATTAAGTACTTTAAACTTTTATGATCAGTATAAACATGACATTTCTCACCATAAAATTGATGTCTCCAAATCTTCAACGCAAACACAATGGTGGCTAGCTCCAAATCATGTGTTGGATAATTTTTCTCATGCGGTTTCAATTGCCTCAAGGCATAAGCTATCACTTTGCCTTCTTGCATAAGTACACAACCTAATCCATTCAAGGACACATCACTATAGATCACAAATTCTTTTCCCGGCTCAGGTTGCACTAAAACCGGTGCTTCAGTTAACAATGCCTTCAACTTCTCAAAACTCTGTTGACACCTTTCTGACTATTTGAACTTGACATCCTTCTATAGAAACTTTATCATCGAAGTAGCAATCATGGAAAATCCTTTAAAAAATCATTTTTAATAACCGACTAAGCCTAGAAAGCTTCTAACCTTGGATACATTCATCGGTGGTTTCCAATCAACAATTGTTGAAATCTTACTCGGGTCAACTTGAATACCATCACCCGAAACAATGTGCCCCAAAAATCTGACTTCTCGAAGCTAAAACTCACTTTACTAAACTTAGCATAAAAAATAGTTCTCAAATGCTCAGCATGCTCGGACTCATTTCGAGTATAAATCAAAATATCATCAATAAATAGAACCACAAACTTATCTAAGTATGGTCTAAAAATCTGATTCATTAAGTCCAAAAACACAGCAGGAGCATTCGTTAAACCAAAAGGCATAACCAAAAATTCAAAGTGACCATACCTTGTCCGAAATGCAGTTTTCAGTACATCCGAGTCTTTAACTCTCAACTAATAATAACAGGACCTCAAGTATATCTTTGAAAACCATGTCGCCCTTTTCAATGTGTGAAACAAATCATCTATGTAAAGGATACTTATTCTTTATGGTCACCTTATTGAGTTTTCAGTAATCAATGAGAAGTCTCATTGAGTCGCCTTTCTTTTTCACAAATAATACTAGTGCACCATACGAAGAAAAACTAGATCTCGCAAAACCTTTATCTGTCAACTCTTGCAACTGAGATTTCAACTCTTTTAATTCTGTTGGAGCCATTCTATACGGAGCAATCAAAATAAGTGCAGTGCCAGGGACTAACTCAATACCAAATTCAACTTCTCTAACTGGAGGCAATCCGAGCAACTCTTTCGGAAACACATCTGAATACTCACATACTACCGGCACTAACTCAATCTTTAATTCAGATACTTTGGTATTCAACATGAAAACAAGATAAGATTTGCACCGATTTCTCATATACCTCTGAGCTGTCATAGAAGAGATCACAACTGGCAATCTATTCGATTCATCTAATTCAACCCGAAGAATATCACCACTTTCACATTTCAATTCAATAATTTTTCTTCCATAATTTACTACCACATCATGAATGGTCAACCAATCCACACCAAGAATTACATCAAATTCATCAAATGGAAAAACAATAGGATTAGCCGGAAAACAATGACCTTTAATCATCAAAGGACAATTCTTACATACTTTGTCAACAACACATGCTTGCCTAGAGGGTTTGACACTTTTATCAAAAATTCTGTGGACTCAACAGGCATATTCATACTAGATACCAATTTCATACAAACACAGGACTGGGTTGATCCCAGATCAATCAAACCAACGACATAAGTATCATAAAGAGAAAAAGTACCCGTAATCACATCAGGAGATGAAGCTTCTTTGTGAGCGCGAATGGCATAAGTCCTCGCAGGTGCTCTACCCTCGGATCTCATAGCTGGGTCTCTAGGTGCACTCTTGCTACTCGCTCCATTTCTCAAATTTCTCTATGGCCTCTCTCTAGAAGTACTATTCCCCAATCTTGCACTCTAAAATTTCTCTTTGTCAACCATCTCGGGGCAATCTCTAATGAAGTGATCTTGAGAACCACACTTGAAACAAGTTAGATCATTCACCCGACATTCAGGTGACGTCTACCGCAATGTGGACATTCAGGTCTACTAGGTCGAGCATTACCCACATTCGCTATCGAAGTAGTCTGAGCCTTATAACTCGAATACTGTTTCCCATGGTTTCTATTTGAAAACCCAACTGAAGCATTTGATCGAGTATTAAACTCTCTCAGCTTCTTAGATGAGGACCGAAGTGACTTACCTATTTGTCTCTTCTTCGAGTCTCGAGACTCAAACTCAGCCTTTCCTTTCTCTTTAGCCAACTCCTCGCCCTTACAAGCTCTCTCTACAAGCACAACGAATTCTTTCAGTTCCAGAATGCCAACCAATAATCAGATGTCTTCGTTTAGCCCATTCAAATCTCTTACACATGATGACTTCGGTTGAAACACATTCTCGAGCATTTTGCTCAATCTCACAAACTCACGCTCATATTCCATTACTGTCATTCGACCCTGTTTTAACTCAAGGAATTCTTTTTGTTTATGATCGATAAATCTCTGGCTAATGTACTTCTTACAGAACTCTTTTTGGAAAAATTCCTAATTAACTCTCTCCCATTGTACAACCGACACAAGGGTGTTCCACCACTGATAGGATGAATCTCTCAGAAGTGATACAACACATTTCATACATTCCTCAGGTGTGCATGATAAGTCATCAAATACCCTAATGGTATTCTCAAGCCAAAACTCTGCCCTTTTAGGATCATCATCTATACTAGCTCGAAACTCTTCAACTCCTTGTTTTCAAATCTTAACAACTGAAGGTCTATTCAATCTCATGAAGCCCATACCCCGAGGTGCTATGGGGATACGCTGAGGAATTGTAACACCCTTCACCTGTATCAGGCACCGGGATAGGGTTCGAGGCATTACCAAAACTTTACACTTTCAATATACTAACTCTGGGTCACTCAATTCCATCTGAATTTAAAACTTTTCAATCATGAACATCTCATCCCTTGTATAGGCCTTCAAAACCTAAAACATATCAAGAGGCAGTGCAGGACAAATGCGGGCACGTTCGATTAACCTTGGGCTTCTCAGAAAATTTTCCTTAACTAAAAGAGACACACGCCCGTGTAAGTGAGCCGTGTGGACTCACACTGTAACACCCCTTACCCGTACCCGAGGCCAGGATAAGGTACGAGGTGTTATCGGACAAACATACAAACATTAAACTAAAATACGGGCCATAAATTTCATTCATATTTCAAAACATTCATTCACTTACACATAGTCCCTTATTTGAGTCTACGAAGCCCAAAACATACTTTAGAAAGGGTTCGGGACTAAATCGAGAACTTACAAAAATCTTGGAAATTTCATGCTTTAAGGCTCCACATGCCCGTGTCCCAAAGTCGTGTTCCATACACAGCTGAGACACATGGTCGTGTCTCTGCCTGTGTGGAATATAGCTAGGCTATTTTCCAAGCTTTGGTCAACCTTAATCTCTTACACACTTATACAAAATCAAAAGCATATAACATGGTCTTCATTTAATGATTAAATATTCTCAATTAAACCACAAACATAGCATTTGTATGTCATCATACATGTGTCTCTCATACTCATTTTACCTTGTTTATTATAGTACCACTTATACATTTATACCAATATTATCATCTTACAAAATATCTTTAGCTTAATCATCAAGCATTCATATTTAAAACTAGATCATATCTTTATAAAATACCACAATTCAGATATCAAAATAACATGTTTGCCTAAAACATGTCAATTCAACTCCAAACCCAACAAGCATTACATTGAGACTAGTCATATATATATATATACATGTCATGATACATATCATTATCCTTCTGTTTTCTTATAAACACATATCATTTATTTCATTATATCAATATTTCATATACCATAGTTTCCATGTATTCCACATATATTTATTTTCCTCCTCCTCCTCTCCATTCCACATCCTTAATGTATATAGCATTCTTGTAAGTACGATTTCATAATTTACTAATAAATGCTCACATTAAATAGTCCACACGAGTCATAGTCACTTACTTATTTATAATTCGAGATACAGAGATCCAAATTAAGATCTATAAATTTCCCCTAAAAATACACTGACATATCTTTACACCATAAAATTTTCATAAATTTTGGTTTAGCCAATTAGTACAGTTTATTCATTAAATTTTCCCCTGTTTCACTTTCTGATAGTTCTGACCTCTCTTCACTAAAAATTAATAATCTCATAGTACAGAACTTGGATAATGTTCTTGTTGATTTATCTTAAAAATAGACTCATTAGTTTTTTAAAAATATAAGTTTAAGCCTCTAATTATTTTTATCCAAAATTTTGTGATTTTCCAAAGTCAGAACAGGGGATCACGTAATCATTCTGAACCAGTCTCATAAAAACATAAATATCTCAAAACATAGAACTCCTTTTCTTGCTCTGTTTCTTTTATATGAAAATAAACTCATTAATATTTAATTTGATATCTCATTCATTCTCTGATTCAATTTCTACTATTTTTGGTGATTTTTCAAAATCACGTCATTGCTACTGTCCGATAGTTTTATTGCTAATTCACTCTTTCACACTTTCTTTGTATTAACCTCATTTTAACATACATATCACAAATCATTTTCACCACATTTCATACATCAGAAGTATAGGCCCATGATCACAAGGTCACCATAAAATCATCCTCATGTATAACTTACTTTTTTATAACCTCAACACATCCTGGTCACTAAATGAACACATCATTCACATAATCAAGTTCCTGCACTTATTCATCACAAAACTCACAAAGCAATACATAGAGAGTCTCCCGTTGAACACTTCGGATCAATCCTCGATACTTGGTGGTTTCAGAAAATAGCTCCACCCATCATATAGTTTGGCTCTCTTGTACACATGGTGAACACTCAGTACCACCCATGTGACCTAGCCAATTTATCTCGTAGCTCTCTTGTCTACATGGTGTCCTTCACCTGGAACCACGCATGCGACCTAGCTACATATATTCCGTAGTTCTCTTGTCTACATGGCATACACATAGTATCACTCATTCGACCTAGCTACATCATAATGTCTTGTAGCTCTCTTGTACACATGATGTGCACTCAGCACCATACATGTGACCTAGCTACATACTATCTGTATCATCCAATCTTTCCGAAGGTTCAACCGGGATTTCTCTCTCTTTTCCAACAATTTCACCAATCAAGTAATTATCCACAAACATATTTCCAATATTATTATAAAATATCATAATACAAGTAATATTGATGTATTACTTACATATAAACTTACATCTCATTTAATTCAAGGCAATAACATTAAATTACACATTGCCTTATTAAAAATCATATGAACTTACAATTTCCCATAATATCCATAATCATAGAAATCACATTTATGTATGATAATTCAATACACTTCATGTACCATAGACATATTTTTAAATCAATTCATAAACTTGGCACCATAATCATTTAATTTAATATAATTCAATTAATTCACTAAATTTAACTTTCAAATATAAATTACAGCATTATTGCTGTATTATTATCATACCAACTTACATACTCTAAATACCTCAAAAATCATAATGAATATATCAATTTTACATTGAAACATGCATAAATTAATGCTTATTATACATATGAACTTACCTCGATACTAAAACGGCCATTTTACCAACTTTCCCAATTTTCGATTTTTCTCTCATTCTAGGTTCAAATCTCGTTTTTCGGGATCTAAAACATCATATTTTACTTATTTAATTAATGTACTATTCAAAACAGTCCTTAACTCAAACTTTGGCAAAATTACAATTTTGCCCCTAAACTTTGCATATTTACACTTTTTCCCCTAGGCTCGGGAATTAAACTTCACCCCTTATTCTTATGTTTTATGACATGCTGATCACTTTTCCCTTCTATGGCAACATCAAATTCTCACTCTAACATATACTTATGACTATTAGGTATTTTTACCAATTAAGCCCTTTTACTCGTTTTCACTCAAAACCGAGTAGCACAATTTGTCTAACATAATTTAAAACCTCATATTCTATTATAAAACAGCAAAATAAACACATTTCACCTATGGGTATTTTTCCAAATATGAACCCTAGCTTACATTATTGCTAGAATAAGCTTAATCAAATTATCGGGATTCCAAAAACGTAAAGAACTTGAAAAACGGGGTTATAACGAACTTACTATTGAGCTTGGAAAGCTTGAAAACCCTAGCCATGGCTTCCCCCATGCTAATTTCGGCCTCCATGAGAAAGATGAGTCAATTTTGGCTTTATTTTCCCTTTTTATCTCTTTTAATTACCAAATGACCAAAATGCCCTTCCTTACTAAACTTTCAAAAATTCCATCTATGTCCAATTTTTGTCCATCACTTAGAAATTGGTCAAATTTCTATTTAAGACCTCCTAATTAATATTTCAAAGCAATTTCATACTAGAAACTTCTAGAATGCATGTTTTGTAACTTATTCAATTTAGTCCCTAACTTCAAATTGAGCACTTTATACATAGAATTTCTTCACGAAATTTTCACACAATCATGCAATCATTTCATAGACCTCAAAATAATCATAAAATACTTATTTCTATCTCAGATTTTGTGGTCCCATAACCTCTGTTCCAACTAGACCCAATTGTGGGCTATTACACACATGCTGGTGTGGCTTGGGACACACCCATGCTCTTCAGCTGTGGGCAACACTGACTTATCAACACGGCCATGGCACACGCCCGTACTGCATGCCCGTGGATGACACTGTCATTTTAACACGGCCATGGCGCACACCCGTATAGCCTACCCGTGTACAACTTTGAGCTAAAATTTTGAGTGTAGGGGACACACGGCCATAGAACACACCCATGGGAAGGAACTGTGTGTCATTACGGCCTAGACACACGCCCATGTGTCCAACCACGTGGAATTTATTAGGCTATTTTCCAAGCCTTTAGTCTCCCCTTTCTACTAATTGAGCTTAGTGGTCATAAAGTTTGAGAGAAAACATGATTTTACACTTGTAAATAATCTTAATAAAACTAGTTGTATGGAAACCTCATATCATTTGTTTTATACATAAATGGTTATTTCCCCTTTAATGTTATGGGTTCCCATGTTACTTTAATCCACCCGAAATTGGCTCATTCATGTGACTCATTCCCAATTGATAGCGACCCATCATTTGTAATTAAAACCATGCATAAAATCGTAGGTCATAGCCTACTTAAATTAAGCCAATTTTCATGGCCTTATACAAAGAGATAAACATATTTTTACATGCCTTTACTTGGAAAATTAAATGACACATATAACAAAATACTCAAAAATGCTATACATGCCATTGAACAAAACAAGCAAAGTCTTTATACCAAAGCTTGTTTAGTTGATAGTGTGTTGACTCTCCAATTGTCTTCCAGTCTTTATGAGTCCTCGAGCTCTGTGAGACAGGGAAAAAAAGAGGGGTAAGCATTTTCATACTTAGTAAGCTCGAATAACCAGAAAGTAAACTTACTGAATAATTAGCTTACATCCATACTTAAATCATGAAATCATCCATTATGAAATGATTTCCTATCACATGCACTCAATCAATGAGTTAGTCACATAATCATGTATCATGTAATTTAACTAGATGAGCTTATCATTCAACATTTCATTCACATATGTATACCAAGTTAATCTCGTTGAGTTTCTAGGAATTCTCGATGGAATACCCACTATCCGTCAATTCATACGAATGATCATTTCATATGTACACTCCCGCGAACCTCACATCATATGACAGAATTACCAGTCTAGGCTAAATCCCCTATTATATGAACTCATAAGGTGATGTCGAGATTACCAGTCCAGGCTAAATCCCTTATAACGACAACCACCCTTAATGAGCTCGAATCTAAATTACCAGTCCAGGCTAAATTCAAAACCTAATCAGATTACCCGTCCGGGCTAAATCCATCATGCACACATATTCTTCGGGAGGCTTGATCATTCAACGAACACCCGTCTGGGCTAGATTCCTTTTCATACTTAACATCACGGATTACCCGTTTGGGTCAATCCTTACTGTAACACATTCAGGATCTTAGTTCACATGTCAATGAGGGTTTATCCATCGAATTCCCTTTGTCAACCTCAACCGAGATATTTTTCACATGTTATCATCAATATGCATTTCTATGATATTTCATGCCAATAATAAATGAAATCATCAAGCATTCGTAAATCATACAATTATGCATATTAAGGGTTTACTTTAAGTTATCCGAACTTACCTGGTATTCGTTACAGAGATATGTTTTGGTTATTTCGAAACCTTGCGTTTACCACGATCGACCTCTAGAATTTGTTCCTCGAGGTCTATAACAGCAAAATTAACTCATTAATACCCCATATTATACATTTCAATTTTAATATCTACCCCCGGTCCAAATGACTGTTTTGCCCCTAATCTTTCACATTTTTACGATTTAGTCCCTAGGCTCGTATAATGAAACACATGCACTTTTTATCTTACCCAAGCCTAGCTGAACACTTTTCCTTCTTATGGTAGCCCACATTTTTCATTATTTTCTCATTTCTACCACACATTTACATCTTTTGCAAAATAGTCCCTATAAGGGTTTTTCATGAAAATCAACTAGGAAAAGATGTTTAATACACATTCATCTTTCATATTCCTCCATAATCCATCAAAATACAATAAACTCATGCATGGGTAAATTTTTAAACATCAACCCTAGATGTAATATGGGTAGAAATGGAGAGAGCAAGCTATCGGGATTTCAAAAATACAAAGAGCATGAAAAACGGGGCTTGGGAGCACTTACTATTGAGCTTGGAAAGCTTGAAACCCTAGCTATGGAGAACCCAAAATTTTTGGCTGGATGAAGGGAAAAATGGCTGATTTTTGGCTTGATTTTTCCCATTTTAATTCTTTAAAATGACAAATGATCAAAATGCCCTTATGCCCTTTCTTTAAAATTTCATCCATGCAAGCCCATTTTTGTCCAAAAATTTAAAATTTGGGTAAATTGCTCTTCAAGACCTTCTAATTCATAATCTAAAGCAATTTCATAAAAATTGCTTCTAGAATCCAAGTTTTGAAATTTATTCAATTTAGTCGTTAATTTCCAATTGGACACCTTAAACTTAGAATTTCTTCATGAAGCATTAACACATGCATATACTCATATTCTATGCCTCAAAATAATCAAAAAATAAATATTTTGATGTCATATTTGTGGTCCTGAAACCACTATTCTGACTAGGCCCTATTTCGAAATGTTACATTTCTCCCCCCTTAGGGACTTTTGTCCTCGAAAGTCTTACCAGAAAACAGATTTGGATATTGACTTCTTATGGTTTCTTCCGGCTCCCATGTAGCCTCTTCTACACCATGTCGATGCCATAAAACTTTTACAAGAGCCACATCTTTATTTCTCAACTGTTTAACTTCACGAGCCAATATCTTAACTGGTTCCTCTCCATAGGTCATGTCCAGTCGAATTTCAATCTCAGTCAGTGAAATTACATGAGAGGGGTCTGATCGGTATCTCCTTAACATGGATACATGAAACACGTCATGAATCTTTTCCAGTTTAGGTGGCAATGCTAAACGATAGGCTAACGGAGGATGAAAAGCTGTGCTAAAACTCAACTTCATACCTAAGGCTTCTTGTAACTTCTTCCAGAATCTCGAAGTGAACCTCGGGTCTCTGTCTGAAATAATCGACAGTGGTACTCCGTGTAATCTTACTATCTCAGAAATGTACAAATCGGCCAATCTATCAAGAGAATAATCCATCCTTACCGGAATGAAATGAGCCGACTTTTTCAATTTATCCACTATAACCCATATGGCATCTTTTCTTTTCGGAGTCATAGGTAGTCCTGTCACGAAGTCCATGGTAACTTTGTCCCACTTCCATTCGAGGACCATTATAGGCTGTAACAAACCTGAAGGCACTTGATGTTTAGCTTTAACTTGCAGACATACTAGGAATTTCAATACAAATTCAGAAACATCTTGATACAAATTTAGAAACATCTCTTTTCATGCAGTTCCACCAGTACATTTTCTTTAAATCGTTGTACATCTTAGTACTTCCCGGGTGAACAGACAAACGACTATTATGGGCTTCTTGCAAAATCTTCCGAATAAGTTTATTGTCTTTGGGTACACAAACCCTATCTCTAAACATTAAGCATCCATCAGGACTGATTCGGAAATCTCATTCAACACCAGACTCACATTGAGCCCTTTTTGCTTACAAGTCATCATCATTAAACTAAGCATCATGAATTTCCTACAGAAATGTCAGCCTAGCTTCCAGCTTGTCCAAAACTAAACCATCATCAAACAATGTCAAACGAGCATCAATAGCTCTCAAAGCATACAGAGATTTCCTACTCAATGCAATGGCGACCACATTTGCCTTTCTCAGCTGATAGTTGATAATCAAATCATAATCCTTAATTAGTTCTAACCATCTTCGCTGTCTCAAATTTAATTCTTTCTAAGTCATTAAGTATTTAAAACTCTTGTGGTCCGTGAATATACGGCAAGTCTCGCCATACAAATAATGCCTCGAAATTTTTAAGGCAAAAACAATAGCAACTAGCTCTAGGTCGTGGGTTGGATAATTCTTCTCGTGGGGCTTCAATTGTTGTGAAGCATAGGCTATCACCTTGCCATCTTGCATAAGCACACAACCCAATCCATTTAAGGATGCATCACTGTAGACCACAAATTCTTTTCCCAGTTCAGGTAGCACTGAAACAGGAGCTTCGGTCAGTAATGTCTTTAACTTTTCAAAACTTTGCTAACACTTCTCCATCCATTCAAACTCAACGTCTTTCTGTAGCAACTTCATCATCGGAGTCGTTATTATGGAAAATCCTTTTACAAACCTTCAATAGTAACCGGCTAAGCCTAAAAAGCTTTTAACCTCAGTTACATTCTTAGGCGATTTCCATTCAACAATTGCAGAAATCTTACTTGGATCAACTTGGATGCCTTCACCTGAAACTATATGACCCAAAAATCCAACTTCCTGGAGCCAAAACTCACTCTTGCTAAACTTAGCATACAGTTGATTTTCCTGCAAGGTCTGCAACACAATTCTCAGGTGCTTCGCATGCTCTGCCTCATCTTTAGAGTAGATCAAAATGTCATCAATAAACACAACGACAAACTTATCCAAATATGGTCGAAAGATTCTATTCATTAGATCCATAAATACAACCGGTGCATTTGTCAACCCAAATGGCATGACAAGAAATTCATATTGGCCATACCTCATTTTGAAAGTTGTCTTGGGTACATCCGAGCCTTTAACTCGCAGTTGATAGTAGCCATACATTAAGTCTATCTTAGAGAATACGGTGGCTCCTCTCAACTGGTCAAACAAATCATCGATCCTTGGCAAAGGATACTTATTCTTGATATTCACCTTATTCAGTTGCCGATAATCGATACATAATCTCATCAAACCATCTTTCTTCTTTACGAACAACATAGGGGCACCCCAAGGTGAAAAACTTGGCCTAGGAAATCCTTTATCCATCAATTCTTGCAATTGTGCTTTTAAATCCTTCAGCTCTATAGGTGCCATTCTGTATGGGGCAATAGAAATGGGGGTCGTCTCTGACACCAATTCAATACCGAACTCTATCTCCCTTTTAGGAGGTAATCCAGGTAATTCCTCCGGAAACACATCTGGGTACTCACACACTATCGGTACAGACTCAATCTTCAGCTCTGTTTCCTTAGTGTTCAGTACAAATACAAGGTAGGCTTCATATCCTTTCCTCATATATGTCTGGGCAACTATTGCCGTGATTACAATCAGCGGCGAACCCAATTCTCTTGATTCGACCCCTAGAACCTTATCATCCGGGCATCTTAACTTAATATACTTACTACCACAATTCACAGTTAAATCATGAAGGGCTAACCAATCCATACCATGTATCACATAAAATTCATCAAATGGTAACAACATAAGGTTAGCCGAGAAACAACGACCTTGAATCGTCAAAGGACAATTCTTACAGGCTTTATCAACTAGGACGGATCTACCTAGTGGGTTACACACTCTAATGATGAATTCTGTAGGTTCAACAGATATGTTCATACTAGACGCCAATCTCATGCAAATATATGAATGCGTTGACCCCGGGTCAATTAAAGAAACAACACTTGTATTAAAAAGAGAAAAAGTACCTGTAATAACATTAGGAGCAGTGGCTTCCTCTCGAGCACGTATCGCATACGTTCTTGTCGGGGCTCAAACTTCTGATTTTTCAGCGTCTTTAGTCACGACTCGATTGCCACTAGCACTCCCAGGGTATCTTGGAGGTCTACCTCGTGGAATGGGAGCATTCAACTTCAGAGCTATTTCCTCATCTTTTTTAGCTCGTTCTAGGCAGTCTATGAGAAAATGATCAAGAGAACCACATCTGAAACATGCGCCACTTTTCATTCGACACTCTCCGAAGTGAAATTTTTTACAGCTCTTACACTTCGGTTTTTGATCATTTACACTCCCCACACTAGCCACCATCGGGGAGGAAGACTTTTGACCTTGTCGCTTAGAGCTCTTGATCTACCCGAATATCCCACTGACGAAGTGGAGCATTCATGTTGGCTCCTAGCTTTCTTCGTAGAGAACGAGAGTGTTTACCGCTAGGCCTCTTGCTCACGACTCGAGCCTCTCATTTAGCTTGTTTTCTTTCATTGTTAAGTTCCTTGGACTTCTTGGCTTGATCGGCCAATATGGCAAACTCCCGTATTTCTAAGATCCCAATCAACAATTTGATATCCTCATTCAGGCCTTCCTCGAAGCATTTATACATTTCTGATTCAGTTTGGACCCATTCAGTTGCGTACTAACTTAGTCGTATGAACTCTCTCTCGTATTCCACTACAGTCTTGTTCCCTTGCTTGAGTTCCAAGAACTCCTTTCACTTCGAGTCCAAAAACTGTTGGCTAATGTATTTTTTCCTAAACTTTGCTTGGAAGAAATCCCAAGTAATATTTTCTTTCGGCACTACTAACGATACGGTTTTCCACCAATTGTATGCAGTGTCCTTCAAAAGGGACACGGCGCACTTCAAACATTCCTCGGGTGTGCATGACAAATCATTTAGCACCCGTGTAGTATTTTCGAGCCAGAACTCGGCTCTTTCAGCTTCATTATCAACTTTAGCTTTGAATTCCTCAGCCCCATACTTTCTAAGCTTATCTACCGGGGCTTTATCGATTCTCACCGGTGCCATACCTCGTGGCACATCCTCATCAGGTTGGTTAGAGGCGGGGGAGGTCTGGGTATATTGGGGCGATTTCTCAAATAATCCCCAAACCACTCATCCATAATATAAAAAAAGGTAGCTCGGGCCTCTTCTCGGCCCTCAAACATCAGCCTTCTACTACTACTAGATACAGCTCGTTGTACAGAAGCTGGAGCATGGCTCTCGGCTCCCTCGGACACATCTTGTGTATGATTAGAAGACAAGCACTATATTCAAAATAGTTTAAACAATTAGAAGACGTCACACTATCAAAATTCAAATAATGGCATGTATAGCAAACTTTAACATCCTCTACGGTAGTCCTAGAATTGACTAATCTGTAGCTCTGATACTAATAAATGTAACACCCCTCACCCGTATCAAACACAAGGGCAGGGTTCGAGGCATTACCGGAACTTTACACTTTCAGTATACTAACTCGGGTCACTAAATTCCATCTGAATTTAAAACTTTTCAATCATGAACATCTCATTCCTTGTATAGGCCTTCAAGACCTATAACATATCAAGAGGCAGTGCGGGATAAATACAGGCACGTTCGATTAACCTTGGGCTTCTCAAAAAATTTTCCATAACTAAAAGGGACTCACGCCCGTGTAAGTGGGCCATGTGGACTCACACGTCCATGTGGCTTGGGCACACCCATGCCCTTCAGTTGTGGGCAACACTAACTTATCAACACGGCCATGGCACATGCCTTTACTGCCTGCCCGTGGATGACACTGTCATTTTAACATGGCTATGGCGCACGCCCGTGTGGCCTACCCATGTACAACTTTGAGCTAAAATTTTGAGTGCAGGGGACACACAGCCATAGCACACACCCATGGGAGGGAACCGTGTGTCACACACGGCCTAGACACACGCCCATGTGTCCAACCACGTAGACTTTATTAGGCTATTTTCCAAGCCTTTAGTCACCCTTTTCTACTACTTGAGCTTAGTGGTCATAAAGTTTGAGAGAAAACAAGATTTTACACTTGTAAATAATCTTAATAAAACTAGTTATATGGAAACCTCATACCATTGGTTTCATACATAAATGGTTATTTCCCCGTTAATGTTATTGGTTCCCATGTTACTTTAATCCATCCGAAATTGGCTCATTCATGTGACTCATTGCCAATAGATAGCAACCCAACATTTGTGATTAAAACCATGCATAAAATCGTAGGTCATAGCCTACTTAAATTAAGCCAATTTTCATGGCCTTATACAAAGAGATAAACATATTTTTACATGCCTTTACTTGGAAAATTAAATGACACATTTAACAAATACTCAAAAATACTATACATGCCATTGAACAAAACAATCAAAGTCTTTATACCAAAGCTTGTTTAATTGATAGTGTGTTGACTCTCTAATTGTCTTCTAGTCTTTATGAGTCCTCGACCTCTGTGAGACAGGGAAAAAAAGAGAGAGGGTAAGCATTTCCATACTTAGTAAGCTCGAGTAATCGGAAAGTAAACTTACTAAGTAATTAGCATACATCCATACTTAAATCATGAAATCATCCATTATGAAATAATTTCCTATCACATGCACTCAATCAATGAGTTAGTCACATAATCAAGTATCACGTAATTTAACTAGATGAGCTCACCATTGGACATTTCATTCACATATGTATACCACGTTAATCTCGTTGAGTTTCTAGGAAATCTTGATAAAATACCCATTATCCGTCAATTCATACGAATGATCATTTCATATGTACACTCCCGCGAACCTCACATCATATGACAGGATTACCAGTCTAGGCTAAATCCCCCATTATATGAACTCATAAGGTAATGTCGGGATTACCAGTCCAGGCTAAATTCAGACCTTAATCGGATTACCCGTCCGGGCTAAATCCATCATGCATACATATTCTTTGGGAGGCTTAATCATTCAAGGAACACCCGTCAGGGCTAGATTCCTTTTCATACCTAAGATCACAGATTACCCGCTCGGGCTAAATCTTTACTGCAACACATGCAGGATCTCAGTTCACATGTCAATGAGGGTTTATCCATCGAATTCCCTTTGTCAACCTCAACCGGGATATTTTTCACATGTTATCATCAATAAGCATTTCTATGATATTTCATGCCAATAATAAATGCAATCATCAAGCATTCATAAATCATACAATTATGCATATTAAAGGTTTACTTTAAGTTATCCGAACTTACCTGGTATTCGTTTCAGAGATATGTTTCGGTTATTCTGAAACCTTGCATTTACCATGATCGACCTCCAGAATTTGTTCCTCGGGGTCTATAACAGCAAAATTAACTCATTAATACCCCACATTATACATTTCAAGTTTAATATCTACCCCGATTTTGCCCTTAAACTTTCACATTTTTAAGATTTAGTCCCTAGGCTCGTATAATGAAACACATGCACTTTTTATCTTACCAAAGCCTAGCTAAAACACTTTTCCTTCTTATGGTAGCCCACATTTTCATTATTTTCTCATTTCTACCACACATTTACATCTTTTGCAAAATAGTCCCTATAAGGGTTTTTCATGAAAATCGACTAGGAAAAGATGTTTAATACATAGTCATCTTTCATATTCCTCCATAATCCATTAAAATACAAGCAACTCATGCATAGGTAAATTTTTAAACATCAACCCTAGCAAGTAATATGGGTAGAAATGGAGAGAGCAAGATACCTGGATTTCAAAAATACAAAGAGCATGAAAAACGGGGCTTGGGAGCACTTATTATTGAGCTTGGAAAGCTTGAAACCCTAGCTATGGAGAACTGCAAATTTTTGGCTGGATTAAGGGGAAAATGGCTGATTTTTGGCTTGATTTTTCCTATTTTAATTCATTAAAGTGATAAATGACCAAAATGCCCTTATGCCCTTTTTTTAAAATTTCATCCATGCAAGCCCATTTTTGTCCAAAAATTTAGAATTTGGGTAAATTGCTCTCCAATACCTTCTAATTCATAATCTAAAGCAATTTCATGCAAATTGCTTCTAGAATCCAAGTTTTGAAATTTATTCAATTTAGTCCCTAATTTCTAATTGGACACCTTATACTTAGAATTTCTTCATGAAGCTTTAACACATACATATACTCATATTCTAGGCCTCATAATAATCATAAAATAAATATTTTGATGTCAGATTTGTGGTCCCAAAGCCACTATTCTGACGAGGCCCTATTTTGGAATGTTACAAGAACAGGTGGGGTCGAATGTGTTGAGCGTTCGGGTTTGTTCGAACGAACTTCTTGTACCATGCGTTCATCATATAGAGAAAGGATACCCTGCCTCC
Organism: Gossypium hirsutum; assembly: GCF_007990345.1. Classification (NCBI taxonomy): domain Eukaryota; kingdom Viridiplantae; phylum Streptophyta; class Magnoliopsida; order Malvales; family Malvaceae; genus Gossypium; species Gossypium hirsutum. The sequence goes on from NC_053431.1 coordinate 58,389,687, forward strand.
TTCTCTTTGACTAACCGTAGGGGGTCTACTGTCAGATAGTGCAGTCGCTTGAGTAAGAGCTGATGTATTACCTTTGACTTCATCAACTTCAGCTCGGTTGGGATCCATTTCTATATGAAAACACAATTTTAAATTGTAAGGAGTCATCACGCTATCACAATTCATTTATGGCATGGACAGCTAGACTCATACACAGGCTACGTTAGTCGGAGAATCGACTAAATCGTAGCTCTGATACCACTACATGTAAGACCCCTTACCCGTATTCAACATCGAAATAGGGTACGAGGCATTAACAGACATATACACAAGAAATCATGCAGAATCGAGACATAAATTTCTATCCAAATTAAAACTTTTCATATACATTCATAATCTCCCTATTACGAGCCTACAAAGCCCAAAATGTATATTAGGATTGGTTCGGGACTAAACCGAGAACTTTAGAAAACTTTACAAAACTTTCAAAATTTTTCATAAAAACAACAGTCACACGTCTGTGTGGTTTGGGACACGCCCTTGTGGGTAGGTCGTGTGGTCACACACGCTTGTGTACCTAACCCGTGTAATTCTCTGTTTATGACGTCATTAACAAATTAGGGTCACACGGCCAAGGCACACACCGGTGTGCTAGGTTGTGTGGGCGATTTTATTTTCATAATTTTTTTATAAAATAGGTGCAGACTTCATATGCACTGGGCACACGCCTATTTCCCTAGGCCGTGCCCTTCAAACGATTAAGACACATGACCGTGTCTCTGTCCATAATGCTAATTCAAAGCTAAAATTAAAAAATGCAGGGGATACACGACCAGATCACACACCCAATGGGCAAGTCGTGTGTCACACACGGCCTAGACACACGCCCGTGTGTCTACCCATGTGGACAAAAATAAGGCTATTTTTCAAGCCTTTTCACCACCCTTACTTGCACTAACCTGCACAACATCAAACAATACCAATCCAAGCATATACACACAACCAATTCAGCCACAGCCAAGACATCCACATATCAATTACATGCTATTTTCTATCACATAAAACATTTCATAATTATCATCACAAACCATGCAATAACTCCATCCATGAAAGGCATCTCTATATGTATAAATACTTAACCAATATTAGCCAATACTAAATGGCCTCTTACAAAATGAATCAAATACCATTACAAGCCAACATATTTGGCCAAATCAATAATGACACATATCACAAAAGATCTAGTCCCTATACATGCCATAACTCAAAATAATGCAATACTAATTACCCAAAATGAGAATTTGATAATGTGAGTGGATCTCCGACTATCTTCGATCGCCGAGCTAGCTTCATGACACTATAAGAAATGAAAAGGAAGGGGGTAAGCTTTAAGCTTAGTAAGTTAGCATGTAAATAATAATCAACTTTAAACGTACAATAACATGCGCATAACATAATGTAAATTAGCACAAAATCATCAAGTAATCATAGACATATCTTACTCATTTGCATCCTTACCAATAGTGCATCTTAAACTGAGATCATTTCTCATGAGTTTTACGTACATACCTGTACCACTTCATAACATAATCATAACCTTTCACATCTTTGGCGTAATCTTTAAATTACCCGTTGAACCACTTGGAATACTAAAGGATACTCCAGAATTACATACAAATAGAATCATACCAATTTCATATCCCAGATATGGTCTTACATGGGATCTCATATAGATGCTAATAGCCCAGCTATGTTCTTACACGATTCTCATATTAATGCCATGTCCCAGACATGGTCCTACACGAAATCTCATAATAATGTCATATCCCAGGTATGGTCTTACAAATAAACTCATAACCCTAATGTCATGACATTTGAATCCTAACTATTCCTAAGGTTCAACCGGGAATTTTGCCATATCAAATCTTTGCTGAATGAATCCATAATGATAATTGTATCAGTCATGCAATAACAAAATATTAAATACATAATATAAGTTGCATTATTTACACACGAATTTACCTCGGTACAACATATGGCTAAATAATTTGATATAGTCCACAACTTTTTTCTTTCCCTAGTCTAGGTTCGAACTCCGTTTTTGTAACATCCCTTACCGATATTCGATGCCAGAACAGTATACGAGGCATTACTAGACTTAAACATAAGCAAACATACATTCGAAGTTGTAAACTTGGTACCAAATTAAAACTTTTTAACAATCAATCACATCGTCCCTATCACGAGCCTACGAGGCCCAAAACATGTGTTTGAGGCAATTCGAGACTAAACTTAGAACTTTAGAAATTTTTACAGCACTTAGAAAATTTTGCTAAAATAGGGGTCACACGCCTGTGTGGCTTGGGACACACCCGTGTGGGCAGGCCGCGTGCTCACACACTTCTGTGTCCCTAACTCGTGTAACTTTTTGTTTATGATGTCATCAACAAATTGAAGTCACACGGCCAAGTCACACGCCCATGTGCTTAGGCCGTGTCCTCCACACGGCTGAGACACACGCCCGTGTCTTTGCCCGTGTGCTCAATACTAAACATTCTGTTTGTAACAATTAAGGTGCAAGAGACACACGGCCGGAGCACACGCTCGTGTGTCTACCTGTGTGGACAAAAACTTGTAATAGCCTGATTTAGGGCATAAATGGAATAGTGGTTTCGGAACGACAAATTTGAAGTAGAAAAATTTATTGCGATTAAGTTTTTACTGTGAGATTGAGTGGCTGTGTGAAATTTTCGTTATGAAATTTTATTGTTTGGGTTTCCAATTTGGTATTTAGGACTAAATTGAATAGGTGAAAAATGTGTTTTCCAATTCACAAAGATACTTGTGAATAATGGGTTTTTAAAGTGGAAGTCCTTAGATAGTAATTAGACCATCATACTTAGTTTGGACAAAAATACCCAAGGGAGGATAAAACACAATGGTTTTTAATGAAGGGCAATTTGGTCATTTGATAAATTAAAGCATAAAATGGAAAAACAAAGCCAAAGTTGTAATCATTTTCATCAAGCTTGGTCGAAACTTGCATCAACACCATAGCTAGGTTTTTTCCAACTTTCAAGCTCAATAGTAGGTGCATCCTAGCCCAGTTTTTAATGTTCTTTACATTTTTGAGACCATCGTAGCTCGGTTTACCTAATTCTAACAATATTTTGAGCTAGGGTTTATATTTAAAAATTTACCCATGGTTAGCATGCATGTATTTTGATGTTTTATGGAAGAACAGGAATGTTTGGAGTGTAATAAACAACTTTTACTAAGTGATTTTTTATTAAATTGCATAAAGGACTAGTTTGTAAAAAGTTGTAAAATGTGTGTAAATGTGTGATTTAGTGCAAATTGTGGACTACTATAGTTGTGAAAATGGTTCGGCTAGGCCTAAAATGCAAGGAAATTGAATAAAAAATATTTTTTGAACCTAGGGGTAAAATTGTAATTTTGTGAAACTTTAGGGGAAAAATTGTAATCTTTGCCATAGTATGTTTTTGGGCTAATTTGAATAATGTGAGCATTTAATAATTCAAATGTGTTATTATAGATTAAGAAAGACTTCAAATCAACCTTGATCGGGGAAAGGAAAAGATTATGGACTAAATTGCAAAATTACAATATTTTGCACCGAGGTAAGTTTGTATGTAAGTAATATATCATTTTTACTTATGTTATAATATTTTATTTTTATATGAGAGGTGGTTGCATATTGAATGATCACTTGATGTAAATCATGAATTGAAATTGATTATGGATGAATTGGTAAAATGTTGAAAATTGAGGAATTTCCCGGTTGGACCTTAGGAATAGAAAAGATACGAATGATCCGTTGTGAGAAAATATGTGTAGTACTATGTGTAGGCTACTATGTGTTTAAAATAGTTTTCGGTCATGTGTGTAGTACTAAGTGTAGGCTACTACATGTACAAGATGATTAGGTCGCATGTATAGTACTAAGTGCAGGCTACTATATGTAGCTGATAGCTTCGATCACATGTGTGGTACTAAGTGCAAGCCACTATGGGTAAAAGATAGCTTGGGTCACAAGTGTGGTACTATGTGAAGGCCACTTTGTGAAGAAGGTAGCTTTGACTACAAGGGTGGTACTATGTGCAGGCCACCAGCATCTGTTATTATTCCGATATGCTTAACGGGAAATGACTAGGTGTAATTGAATATGACTATGTGATGAATAAGTGAAGGTTCGTGTGTGTAAACTTATTCGAAATGTGCTTGACATGTGATCGAACTTTGGTAAGATTGAAATGGAGTAAGTGTTACAATGAAAGTTACTACAAAGAAAAACATGAAAGAGTGAAATTTAGTAATAAAACAGTTTTGGACAGCAGTAGTTGTGTGATTTGAAAAATCATCAAAAATAGTGTAAATCAAATTAGAAGTTTAATAAGATATGAAATAAAATATTATTGAGTTTATTTTCATATAAAGGAAACGGTGTAAGCAAAAGAGTTTCATATTGCGAGATATTTGAATTTTTGTGAGACAGAGTCAGAATGATTTCGGAATCCCCTGTTCTGATTTGGGAAAATCACTAAAATTTTTTAAAAAATAGTTATAGGTTATAATTTATATTCATAAAATCCTTAATGAGTCTTTTTTTGAAATAAACAAATGGGAAAATTGTCCAAATCTTGTATGAAGAGATAACTAATTTTTAGTGCAGAGGGGTCGAAACTATCGGACAGTGAAACAGGAGTGAATTTAAAGAATAAACTTTACTTATTGGCTAAACCCAAAATTCTGAAAATTTGATGGTAAGAATATAATTGAGTTTAGTTTCAAGTAAAATTTATGGATCTAATTTTGGAGTTCTATAACTCTAGAAATAAATAATTTAGTGACTGTGACTCGAATAAACAACTTGTTAATATATTGATTATTATTTACGTACTTACTTACTAAGCTATATGCTTACTCTCTTTTCTTTCCCTTGTCTTATAGTGTCACCAAGCTAGCTCAGAATTTGGAGATCATTGGAGATCCATCCACACTATCAACACTCTACTGGTATTTTGAAAACAATATTTTGGGATTATGGCATGTATAGAGGACTTGGTTATTTTGTTATATGTCTTTAATTGATTAGGCCTAAAATGTTGGCTTTCAATATTTGATAGCTTATTTGTATATGGCCATTGATGTTGGCTAATATTGTTCAATTTATAGGGTATGACTATGCATGACTTTTTTGTATGAGTGTGTAATGATTAAGTATGGAAACTGCGACATGTGAATGGTTATGTGAGGGCCACGGCCTCGGGAACAAGCGTGTGCCCCTAATTTCAAGAAATTTTTCAATGTTCTCCAAAGTTGTCGGTTTGTCCCAGACCATTTCCAAAGTATGTTTTGGACCTCGTAGGTTCATATTAGGGACTTGACTATAAAAATTGAAGTATTTTAATTTGGATGCAAAATTTATGTCACGATTTTGTACGATTACATGTGTTATGTTTCGGTAATGTCTCGTACCATGTTCTGGCCTAGAACAAGGGTAAGTGGTGTTACATACCAAGCCATTTTTCCACCCTCACTTGCACACATCTATACAACTTCAATAGCATAACTCATAATACAAACAAGCAGCCAATACCAACATAACTAAGGCTTAAACATGTCATTTAAAAGTCAACATCTATGATGCTTAATACATCATACTTTGTTCAAACTCAAACATACCACAAGCACATCCATAATCAAGATAATAATTTGACATCCTCATGCCAGTATTTATCATGCATAGAACATCAACCATTCTACACAATATCATGCAAAATTTCACATTCATAAATGGCATTAATATATGAATATACTCATAACCAATATTAGCTAACTTGCATGGCTTTATACAAAAATGAACAAACACCATTGCAAGCCAACACATATGGCCAAATTAATAATGACACATATAACCAAAATACCAATTCTTACACATGTCTTAAGCTCAAAATACTTGAATTCATCAATACCCAAAGTGATAGCTAGATAGTGTGATAGGATCTCCGATGATCTCCAACCTGACCTAGCTATTTAACTCTATAATACATGAGAAAGGAAGGGGGGTAAGCTATATAATATAGCTTAGTAAGTTCATATGCAAATAATAAGCAACCCCAACCATACATATATTCAAGTTATACGGTATGATGATGCATGACTTTGTTGTATGAGTGTGTAATGATTAAGTATGGAAATTGCGACATGTGAATGGTCATGTGAGGGACACGGCCTTGGGAACAAGCGTGTGCCCCTAATTTCAAGAAAATTTTCAATGTTCTCCAAAATTGTCGGTTTGTCCCGGACCATTTCCAAAGTATGTTTTGGACCTCATAGGTTCATCTTAGGGACTTGACTATAAAAATTGAAGTATTTTAATTTGGATGCAAAATTTATGTCACGATTTTGTACGATTACATGTGTTATGTTTCGGTAATGTCTCGTACCATGTTCTGGCCTAGAACAAGGGTAAGGGGTGTTACATACCAAGCCATTTTGCCACCCTCACTTGCACACATCTATACAACTTCAATAGCATAACTCATAATACAAACAAGCAGCCAATACCAACATAACTAAGGCTTAAACATGTCATTTAAAAGTCAACATCTATGATGCTTAAAACATCATACTTTGTTCAAACTCAAACATACCACAAGCACATCCATAATCAAGATAAGAATTTGACATCCTCATGCCAGTATTTATCATGCATAGAACATCAACCATTCTACACAATATCATGCAAAATTTCACATTCATAAATGGCATTAATATATGAATATACTCATAACCAATATTAGCTAACTTGCATGGCTTTATACAAAAATGAACAAACACCATTGCAAGCCAACACATATGGCCAAATTAATAATGACACATATAACCAAAATACCAATTCTTATACATGTATTAAGCTCAAAATACTTGAATTCATCAATACCCAAAGTGATAGCTGGATAGTGTGATAGGATCTCCGATGATCTCCAACCTGACCTAGCTATTTAACTCTATAATACATGAGAAAGGAAGGGGGGTAAGCTATATAATATAGCTTAGTAAGTTCATATGCAAATAATAAGCAACCCCAACCATACATATATTCAAGTTATACGGTATGATGATGCATGACTTTGTTGTATGAGTGTGTAATGATTAAGTATGGAAATTGCGACATGTGAATGGTCATGTGAGGGACACGGCCTTGGGAACAAGCGTGTGCCCCTAATTTCAAGAAAATTTTCAATGTTCTCCAAAATTGTCGGTTTGTCCCGGACCATTTCCAAAGTATGTTTTGGACCTCGTAGGTTCATCTTAGGGACTTGACTATAAAAATTGAAGTATTTTAATTTGGATGCAAAATTTATGTCACGATTTTGTACGATTACATGTGTTATGTTTCGATAATGTCTCGTACCATGTTCTGCCCTAGAACAAGGGTAAGGGGTGTTACATACCAAGCCATTTTGCCACCCTCACTTGCACACATCTATACAACTTCAATAGCATAACACATAATACAAACAAGCAGCCAATACCAACATAACGAAGGCTTAAACATGTCATTTAAAAGTCAACATCTATGATGCTTAAAACATCATACTTTGTTTAAACTCAAACATACCATAAGCACATCCATAATCAAGATAATAATTTGACATCCTCATGCCAGTATTTATCATGCATAGAACATCAACAATTATACACAATATCATGCAAAATTTCACATTCATAAATGGCATTAATATATGAATATACTCATAACCAATATTAGCTAACTTGCATGGCTTTATACAAAAATGAACAAACACCATTGCAAGCCAACACATATGGCCAAATTAATAATGACACATATAACCAAAATACCAATTCTTATACATGTCTTAAGCTCAAAATACTTGAATTCATCAATACCCAAAGTGATAGCTAGATAGTGTGATAGGATCTCCGATGATCTCCAACCCGACCTAGCTATTTAACTCTATAATACATGAGAAAGGAAGGGGGGTAAGCTATATAATATAGCTTAGTAAGTTCATATGCAAATAATAAGCAACAACAACCATACATATATTCAAGTTATACAGTATGATGATGCATGACTTTGTTGTATGAGTGTGTAATGATTAAGTATGGAAATTGCGACATGTGAATGGTCATGTGAGGGACACGGCCTTGGGAACAAGCGTGTGCCCCTAATTTCAAGAAAATTTTCAATGTTCTCCAAAATTGTCGGTTTGTCCCGGACCATTTCCAAAGTATGTTTTGGACCTCGTAGGTTCATCTTAGGGACTTGACTATAAAAATTGAAGTATTTTAATTTGGATGCAAAATTTATGTCATGATTTTGTACGATTACATGTGTTATGTTTCGGTAATGTCTCGTACCATGTTCTGGCCTAGAACAAGGGTAAGGGGTGTTACATACCAAGCCATTTTGCCACCCTCACTTACACATCTATACAACTTCAATAGCATAACTCATAATACAAACAAGCAGCCAATACCAACATAACTAAGGCTTAAACATGTCACTTAAAAGTCAACATCTATGATGCTTAAAACATCATACTTTGTTCAAACTCAAACATACCACAAGCACATCCATAATCAAGATAATAATTTGACATCCTCATGCCAGTATTTATCATGCATAGAACATCAACCATTCTACACAATATCATGCAAAATTTCAGATTCATAAATGGAATTAATATATGAATATACTCATAACCAATATTAGCTAACTTGCATGGCTTTATACAAAAATGAACAAACACCATTGTAAGCCAACACATATGGCCAAATTAATAATGACACATATAACCAAAATACCAATTCTTATACATGTCTTAAGCTCAAAATACTTGAATTCATCAATACCCAAAGTGATAGCTGGATAGTGTGATAGGATCTCCGATGATCTCCAACCCAACCTAGCTATTTAACTCTATAATACATGAGAAAGGAAGGGGGGTAAGCTATATAATATAGCTTAGTAAGTTCATATGCAAATAATAAGCAACCCCAACCATACATATATTCAAGTTATACGGTATGATGATGCATGACTTTGTTGTATTAGTGTGTAATGATTAAGTATGGAAATTGCGACATGTGAATGGTCATGTGAGGGACACGGCCTTGGGAACAAGCGTGTGCCCCTAATTTCAAGAAAATTTTTAATGTTCTCCAAAATTGTCGGTTTGTCCCAGACCATTTCCAAAGTATGTTTTGGACCTCGTAGGTTCATCTTAGGGACTTGACTATAAAAATTGAAGTATTTTAATTTGGATGCAAAATTTATGTCACGATTTTGTACGATTACATGTGTTATGTTTCGGTAATGTCTCGTACCATGTTCTGGCCTAGGACAAGGGTAAGGGGTGTTACATACCAAGCCATTTTGCCACCCTCACTTGCACACATCTATACAACTTCAATAGCATAACTCATAATACAAACAAGCAGCCAATACCAACATAAATAAGGCTTAAACATGTCATTTAAAAGTCAACATCTATGATGCTTAAAACATCATACTTTGTTCAAACTCAAACGTACCACAAGCACATCCATAATTAAGATAATAATTTGACATCCTCATGCCAGTATTTATCATGCATAGAACATCAACCATTCTACACAATATCATGCAAAATTTCACATTCATAAATGGAATTAATATATGAATATACTCATAACCAATATTAGCTAACTTGCATGGCTTTATACAAAAATGAACAAACACCATTGGAAGCCAACACATGTGGCCAAATTAATAATGACACATATAACCAAAATACCAATTCTTATACATGTCATAAGCTCAAAATACTTGAATTCATCAATACCCAAAGTTATAGCTAGATTGTGTGATAGGATCTCCGATGATCTACAACCCGAGCTAGATATTTAACTCTATAATACATGGGAAAGGAAGAGGGGTAAGCTATATAATATAGCTTAGTAAGTTCATATGCAAATAATAAGTAACCCCAACCATACATATATTCAAGTTATACGGTATGATGATGCATGACTTTGTTGTATGAGTGTGTAATGATTAAGTATGGAAATTGCGACATGTGAATGGTCATGTGAGGAACACGGCCTTGGGAACAAGCGTGTGCCCCTAATTTCAAAAAATTTTGCAATGTTCTTCAAAGTTCTCGATTTGTCCCAGACTGTTTCCAAAGTATGTTTTGGACCTCGTAGGTCTATATTAGGTACTTGACTATAAAAGTTGAATTGTTTTCATTTGGATGCAAAATTTATGTCACGGTTTTGTACGATTTCATGTGTTATGTTTCGGTAATGTCTCGTACCCTGTTCCGACGTAGAACAAGGATAAGGGGTGTTACATACCAAGCCATTTTGCCACCCTCACTTGCACACATCTATACAACTTCAATAGCATAACTCATAATGCAAACAAGCAGCCAATACCAACATAACTAAGGCTTAAACATGTAACACCCCGTACCCGAGACCGTTGCCGGAGTCGAACGCGAGGTGCTAACAGACTTAATTACTTTGTTTTCACAGTCCATTTAAAAAAAAATTCCAGACAGGCTGGCTAACCACGTCACTGTCGTCTTAAAACTCATATCTCAAGTTCCAAAACTCGAAAACTGATTCCGTAAATTTTCCCTGAAATTAGACTCATATATCCATCTGTGGATTTATTTCTAAAATTTTTGGTCGGGCCAATTGGTATAGTTTATTAGTTAAAGTCTCCCCTGATTCTGGGTTCGACTACTCTGACCTTCACGTATTACGACTTGGATATCTCCCTGTACAGAGCTTTAATACTCATTCCGTTTGTTTCTAATGAAACTATACTCAAAGGGGAATCTATAAATATAAGGCATGACTTCTAATTGTCTCTGGATAATTTATGGTAATTTTTAAAAGTCGAAACAGGAGATCCAGAAACCGTTCTGGCCCTGTTTCACGAGAACTTTAATATCTCTTAATATACTGTTCATATGATCGTTTTGTTACTTTCATCTGAAAATAGATTCATCAAGGTTCGATTACATAATTTATTCACTATTTAATTCTATTCTTACAAATTTTAGTGATTTTTCAAATCCACACCACTGCTGCTGTCAGCATCTGTTTTCAAGGTAAACTTTACCTATTTCGTGGTTACCATGGACCAACTAGAGTCTTGTCATACATAGGTCCACATATGATCATATTTAGCCATTCCAATGGCTGATCATTTGCCCAACACTTCCATTCCAGTCCATAGTCACATCTTGAAACCATATATATATACATAAACACAAATGGTCTAATGCCATACTCCACTTCTACGAGCCATTTTCGCATGGCTGTACACACATACATCACAAAAAGTACTTGAAAAACAACAAAGGGTAGTCCTATACATGCCATATCCAGAGTTCAACTAAAAGAGTACCAAAAGGGCTTTGATAGTGTTGATGACTTCGACTTCGATGATCCCGAATCCGATAGCTAACGACCAAAATCTATAAAACAGAGAGCCAAAGCAACGGGGTAAGCATTTTAAAGCTTAGTAAGTTTCAAGTAATGAAATCGGCTTTGACTAAAGTATTACATTCACATAGCTAAATGAATTACTTTATTAATACACATTCTCATAATCATACTTACTTCACACTTCATCAACATATACACACACAAGGTATCAACCTATCTAAAAGCCGAAAGTTCGTTAGTCGATTGAACGAATACTATTTAAAACGAATCGACTTTTCCGATGCACATGCAAACATACCTTATCGTTTGGGTTTTTCGAGCGTATTAATTGAATTTATTACAGCACAAAACGCTCACCTTCAAACCCAAGTTTCTTCGGAATTTAGCCGGATATAACCACAAGCACAATTGCCTTCGGGTCTTAACCCGGGTATAGCAACTCGCACAAATGCCTTCGGGTCTTAGCCCGGATATATCAACTCGCACAAATGCCTTCGAGTCTTAGCCCGGATAAAATCACTAGCATAAATGCCTTCGGGACTTAGCCCGGATAAAATCACTAGCATAAATGCCTTCGGGACTTAGCCCGGATATCATTCAAATGCTCATGCACACATATATCAATAATCATGACACATCCATATTTCATTTTCGTTACTAAGGCTCAAACACAAAACATTTATTAAACCTTTCCAATTTCGGCTCAATAGCCACACACAAAGAGCATGATTTCAATTGGCTTTATAACATAGTCTCTATGCACATTCGGCTATCCGTCATAGTATGACTAATCATTTCAATATAATTCAAGTAGGGTCATTACTCGAAGACTTACCTCGGATGTTGTCGAACGGTTTCGACGGCTATTCGATCACTTTTTCCTTCCCCTTATCCAAATTTGGTCCTCTAAGCTCTTGAGCTTAATTCAAACAGATAGAGCTTATTTAATAATTTATCAATTTAACTATTCGATTAAATGCATTTATATTATACAATTAGGTGCGAATAATTTTATTGACTAGTTATTCAAGCATTATACATGTGCCCTACTCATGCACCACCGAATAATAGGACTAGCTTAATACCTTGCATTTTCGAATTCATATACATCATTTAGTTCCTCATAACATACATTTTGTCCCTAACCAACACAAGAGCCCAAAGCATCACTTACAATGCCGAATTCCAATTAAGTCTACCATCATAGCATTATCATATTTATGCACTTGGTAAGTTGCGTTTGAACACATTCGGCACTAGGTGTCCAAACCAATGTTCCTCGAACACTAAACCCAATTTATAACCAACTCAAAACTCCTTAACAACAAGCATTTAATAACAATGTACTTAACCAATTCCTTAAACATGCATTCGGCAATTACACCAAGACCATCTTAACTCGTTTCTTATCTTGCTAACAAAAACATAGTAAAGCAAATCTTCATACACAATGGTTACCAATTCATCCATTCACTAGGGACATGACCTAATGTTCAATAACAACCCCTCCTTTACCAAGTACACATTCGGCCTTGGTACATAATAAGGTAGCCGATTTCTTTCCCTTTAGCACCCATTGCTCACATATGATTATTTGTATAGTTCAAACACTCATCTATCTTTGCTCATCTAAATTTAACATGGAACAACAAAATTCACCATTGTCAAATACCATAGCCGAAAGCCCTAGTCCATAACACAAATCAAAATTTCTACATGAGTTACAAAAGTAGTTTGATATCTTACTCAAGATTAACCAAAATTTCATGAACTAATATAAACTTCTTACCTTGCTATTAGCCTAGGATGACCGAATGCCTCCCTCCCTACTTCCTCTTTACAATCGGCCAAGAAGAACAAAATGAGAAAGACTTTTTGTTCTTTTTTTTTTTCGGTCATGCATGAGAATGATGAACACATTTTTTTTCTTTGTTTTCTTCCTTCAATTTCTTATTAGTTTATTGCCCATGCTTCTTATTTTATTTTTCCATTAACACAACATGTTTCATGACATGTTTTGCCCATCATCCCTTGTCATGGCCCGCCACTAGTACTTAAATGGGGGGAAATTGACATGCAAGTCCACCCCTTTGATTACATGCACTATTAGGCCACTTGCATTTGCCTAGCACATTTCTAAATTTTCTCACATAAGTCCTATCAACTAAATTCACATGCAATTAACTAAATCGAAGCTTAAAACTTTCACACATTTATATTCACATATTTTAGGCAATAATTATCACATTCAAATAATTTGGTGACTCGGTCTAGCAGTCCCGAGACCGCTTTCCGACTAGGGTCACTTTAGGGCTGTCACAACTCTCCCCCACTTAAGAAATTTTCGTTCTCAAAAATCTTACCGGTAAATAGGTTTGGGTATCGTTCTTTCATCGAGCTCTCGGTTTCCCAAGTAGCTTCCTCGATCCCGTGTTTGAGCCATAACACCTTTACTAACGGAACCCTTTTGTTTCGCAACTCTTTCACTTCACGAGCTAGGATACGCATCGGTTCTTCTTCATAACTCATATCGGCTTGAATTTCAACCTCTGATGGGCTAATTATGTGCGATGGATCAGATCTATAGCGTCGAAGCATCGAAACATGAAAGACGTCGTGAATCTTTTCAAGTTCAGGGGGCAAAATCAATCGATACGGAACTGGACCGACTCGTTCGGATATTTTGATGGCCCGATGAACCTCGGACTCAATTTGCCCTTACGCCCAAATCTGAGTATCTTTTTCCAAGGTGAAACTTTAAAAAACACCTTATCTCCCACCTGATACTCAATGTCTTTTAGTTTCAGATCCGCGTACGACTTTTGGCGATCTGAGGCTATCTTTAGACTTTCACGGATTACTTTTACTTTCTGTTCAGCATCTTTAATCAAATCCACTCCGAAAATTTTACTTTCACTGAGCTCGGTCCAAAACAATGGTGTACGGCATTTACGCCCGTACAAAGCCTCGTAAGGTGCCATCTTAATACTTGATTGAAAACTATTGTTGTAAGCGAATTCAATCAATGGTAAATACCGTTCCCATGAACCACTAAACTCAAGGATGCAACATCTCAACATATCCTCAAGTATCTGAATTACCCGCTCGGATTGACCATCGGTTTGTGGATGAAAAGTGGTGCTAAAATGCAGCTTGGTACCCAAAGCTTCTTGCAATTTCTTCCAAAATCGCGAGGTGAATCTCGGATCTTTATCCGACACAACAGAAATCGATACCCCGTGTAATCTCACAATCTGAGAAACGTACAATTCAGCTAGTTTATCCAATGAAAAATCCGTACGCACGGGGATAAAGTGAGCCGACTTAGTCAGTCTATCAACAACAACCCAAATCGCATCCTTCTTACTTGCTGACAATGGCAGTCCGGACACAAAGTCCATTGTGACTCGATCCCATTTCCACTCGGGTATCATGATCGACTGAAGTAATCCTGAAGGCACTTGATGTTCCGCTTTCACTTGTTGACATATTAAACATCTCGAAACAAAGTCGGAGATGTCTCGTTTCATACCATGCCACCAAAACCGACGTTTCAAATCGTTGTACATTTTCGTACTCCCCGGGTGAATTGACATTCGGCTACAATGGGCTTCGTTCAGAATCATCGAAATGAGTTCCGAATTCCTTGGAACACACAAACGACTTCTGAACCTCAAACAATCATCATCATTAATTTGAAATTCTGATTCCTTGTTCGGAACACACTCAGCCCGTTTTGCAACCAATTCATCATCGACTTTCTGAGCTTCACGAATTTGATGAATCAATAATGGTTTGGCTTTTAATTCAGCTACTAACACATTGTCGGGTAGAACAGACAAGTGTACATTCATCACTCGCAAAGCAAACAGTGATTTCTGGCTTAAGGCGTCCGCAACCACATTAGCCTTTCCCGGGTGATAATTAATGACAAGCTCATAATCTTTCAACAACTCAAGCCAACGCCTTTGTCACAGATTCAAGTCTCGCTGGGTCATCAAATATTTGAGACTTTTGTGATCCAAAAATACATGGCACTTCTCACCAAACAAATAATGTCGCCATATTTTCAAAGCAAATACGATGGCGGCTAGTTCGAGATCATGGGTCAGATAATTTCTCTCGTGTGGCTTCAATTGTCTCGACGCATAGGCCACAACTCGACCTTCTTGCATCAATATGCAACCCAACCCAAGTAGGGATGCGTCACTATAAATGACAAACTCTTTGCCTGATTCGGGTTGCACTAAAATTGGAGCTTCAGTCAAATAAGTTTTCAGTTGATCGAAACTTTTCTGACATTTCTCCGTCCATTCGAACTTAACATCCTTTTGAAGTAGCTTCGTCATTGGTGTGGCTATCATCGAGAAACCTTTCACAAATTGTCGGTAATAACCGGTGAGCCCCAGGAAGCTCCGAACTTCGGTAATATTTCTTGGAGGCTTCCAGTTAAGTATGGCTGAAATTTTGCTCGGATCAACTCGAATGCCCGATACAGATACTACATGACCCAAAAAGCTAACTTCTCGTAACCAAAACTCACATTTACTGAACTTGGCATATAACTGCTTATCCTGTAAAATTTGTAACACTAATCTCAGGTGCTCAGCATGTTCGGTCTCATCTCTTGAATAGACCAAGATGTCATCAATGAACACAACTACGAACCGATCCAAATATGGTCTGAAGATCCGATTCATCAAATCCATAAATACCGCAGGGGCATCAAATCCATAAGAACTCGTAGTGACCATATCTCGTTCTGAAGGCAGTTTTGGGTATGTCCGAATCTCGAATTCGCAACTGATAATAGCCCGATCTCAAATATATTTTTGAGAACATTGAGGCTCCCTTCAGTTGATCGAACAAATCATCGATACGCGGTAACGGATATTTGTTCTTTATTGTCACTTTATTAAGCTGACGATAGTCGATGCACAACCTCATGGTTCCGTCCTTCTTTTTCACAAACAACACTGGTGCACCCCAAGGTGAAAAACTCGGGCGAGCGAAACCTCTATCCACCAACTCTTGCAACTGAGCTTTCAACTCCTTTAATTCCGTTGGTTCCATACGATACGGAGCTATCGAAATCATTGTGGTCCCAGGTACCAGTTCGATGCCAAACTCTATTTCCCGAACAGGTGGTAAACCCGGTAATTCTTTGAGAAAAACATCCGGGTATTCACAAATTACTGGTACCGACTCAAGTTTCTTTTCTAATTCCTTGTTATCAAGTACATACGCAAGGTATGCTTCATACCCCTTTCTTACATATTCCTGAGCCAACATTGAGGATATTACAACTGGCAACCCATCCAAGTCCGTAGACTCAACTCGGATTACTTCGTTATTTGCGCACCTCAAATCAATAGTCTTGCTTTTGCAATTCACAACCGCATCATGCATGGTCAACCAATCCAAACCGAGAATAACATCAAATTCATCAAACGGTAGAAGCATCAAGTCCGCCGGAAAACAGGAACCTCGAATTACTAGGGGACATTTCTTACACACTTTGTCGACAAGCACGTAACGACCCAAGGGATTTGACACCCGAATTACGAACTCAGTAGACTTAATAGGTAAAGTCTTACTGGATGCTAAGGTTTCACATATATAAGAATGAGTAGAACCGGGGTCAATCAAAGCAATTACATTAGTATCAAAGAGAGTAAAAGTATCGGTAATAACATCAGGCGAAGAAGCATCCTCGCGGGCACGTATAGCATAAGCTCTAGCAGGCGCACGAGCCTCAGATCTGGTTGTAGCATCTCTAGATCCTCTCTGACCGCCACTAGCATTGCCCGTGTTTCTAGACGGTCTACCCCGAGCAGTAGTAGCACCTGGTTTCCCACTCTGACTTACATTTTGTTCAGGCAACCTCGGGCAATCCTTGATAAAGTGGTCAGCTGATCCACACTTATAGCAGGAGCGGTCATGGAACCTACAGCTCCCCGAATGCCATTTACCACAATGCTGACACTCCATTCTGTCTCGACGTTCATTCCCAACACTGGCGACCGAAGTGCCTCGTGTACCCACAGGGGGTCGATCACGATCTCGTCTAAAAAGGCCCGAAGTGCCTCTAGACCGGCCCACATCATCTCGAAATTTCTTCGATGCCTATTGAAGAGACTTTCCCGAGGATCTTTTACGAAACTCTCCAGTTCCCACATCAACTTTTTGTTTTCCTTTCCTAAGCTCTTCGGCTTTACAAGCTCGCTCGACAAGTACTACGAACTCTCGTATTTCAAGAATGCCAACGAACATTTTTATATCTTCATTCAGCCCATCCTCGAAGCATTTACACATGATAGCCTCGGACGAAACACATTCCCGAGAGTATCTACTAAGTCTAACAAATTTTCGCTCGTAATCAGTAACTGACATAGAACCTTGCTTAAGCTCAAGAAATTCCTTCCGTTTTTGATCAACAAATCTCTGACTGATATACTTTTTCTGAAACTCAGTTTGGAAAAACTCTTACTTGCTCTCGGGGCACAACAGAAGTCAGAGTACTCCACCAATAGTAGGCAGAATCGCGTAGCAAGGAGATAGTACACTTTAGGCATTCATCGGGTGTACAAGATAGCTCATCGAGTACCCGGATAGTGTTGTCCAACCAAAATTCAGCTTGCTCGGCATCGTCGCTATCCGTAGCTTTAAATTCAGTAGCCCCATGTTTTCGGAGTCTGTCAACTGGGGGCTTATTTGACCTTATTTGGTCAGTTACCGGAGGTATTGTAGGTGCAGGGGTTGTATTAGTCGGGAATGGAGGTTGTGGAACAGCCGTATTAGTTCGAATGTATTGGTTGAACCAATCATTCATCACGCTATAAAAAGCTTGCCTAGCCTCATCATTCGGATTGCTAGCAATAGGTTGAGAGTCCACCGGCGCTGCCCCTTGTGCGGGAGCAGCGCCACACTCTCCACATCATCAGCTATCGCTCGGTTGGGATCGGGATCCATTACTATAAATAAACACAAATTCAAATGTCAGAAATCACCACACTATCAATTAATCACATAATGGCATGTATAGCTAGACCCTAACGTATTACGGTAGTCCTAGAATCGACTAAACCGTAGCTCTGATACCAATAAAATTGTAACACCCCGTACCCGAGACCGTTGCCGGAGTCGAACGCGAGGTGCTAACAGACTTAATTACTTTGTTTTTACAGTCCATTTAAAAAAATTCCAGACAGGCTGGCTAACCGCGTCACTGTCGCCTTAAAAATCATATCTCGAGTTCCAAAACTCGAAAACTAATTCTATAAATTTTCCCTGAAATTAGACTCATATATCCATCTGTGGATTTATTTCTAAAATTTTTGGTTGGGCCAATTGGTACAGTTTATTAGTTAAAGTCTCCCCTGATTCTGGGTTCGACTACTCTGACCTTCACGTATTACGACTTGGATATCTCCCTGTACAGAGCTTCAATACTCATGTCGTTTGTTTCAAATGAATCTAGACTCAAAGGGGAATCTATACAAAGAAGGCATGACTCCTAATTGTCTCTGGATAATTTATGGTAAATTTTCAAAGTCGAAACAGGAGATCCAGAAACCGTTCTGGCCCTGTTTCACGAGAACTTTAATATCTCTTAATATACTGTTCATATGATCATTTTGTTACTTTCATATGAAAATAGATTCATCAAGGTTCGATTAAATAATTTATTCACTATTTAATTCCATTCCTACGAATTTTAGTTATTTTTCAAATCCACACCACTGCTGCTGTCAGCATCTGTTTTCAAGGTAAACTTTACCTATTTCGTGGTTACCATGGACCAGCTAGAGTTTTGTCATACATAGGTCCACATATGATCATATTTAGCCATTCCAATGGCTGATCATTTGCCCAACACTTCCATTCCAGTCCATAGTCACATCTTGAAACCATATATATATACATAAACACAAATGGTCTAATGCCATACTCCACTTCTACGAGCCATTTTCGCATGGCTGTACACACATACATCACAAAAAGTACTTGAAAAACAGCAAAGGGTAGTCCTATCCATGCCATATCCAGAGTTCAACTAAAAGAGTACCAAAAGGGCTTTTGATAGTGTGGATGACTTCGACTTCGATGATCCCGAATCCGATAGCTAACGAACAAAATCTATAAAACAGAGAGCCAAAGCAACGGGGTAAGCATTTTAAAGCTTAGTAAGTTTCAAGTAATGAAATCGGCTTTGACTAAAGTATTACATTCACATAGCTAAATGAATTACTTTATTAATACACATTCTCATAATCATACTTATTTCACACTTCATCAACATATACACACACAAGGTATCAACCTATCTAAAAGCCGAAAGTTCGTTAGTCGATTGAACGAATACTGTTTAAAACGAATCGACTTTTCCGATGCACATGCAAACATACCTTATCGTTTGGGTTTTTCGAGCATATTAATTGAATTTATTACAGCACAAAACGCTCACCTTCAAACCCAAGTTTCTTCGGAATTTAGCCGGATATAACCACAAGCACAATTGCCTTCGGGTCTTAACCCGGGTATAGCAACTCGCACAAATGCCTTCGGGTCTTCGCCCGGATATATCAACTCGCACAAATGCCTTCGGGTCTTAGCCCGGATAAAATCACTAGCATAAATGCCTTCGGGACTTAGCCCGGATAAAATCACTAGCATAAATGCCTTCGGGACTTAGCCCGGATATCATTCAAATGCTCATGCACACATATATCAATAATCATGACACATCCATATTTCATTCTCGTTACTAAGGCTCAAACACAAAACATTTATTAAACTTTTCCAATTTCGGCTCAATAGCCACACACAAAGAGCATGATTTCAATTGGCTTTATAACATAGTCTCTATGCACATTCGGCTATCCGTCATAGTATGACTAATCATTTCAATATAATTCAAGTAGGGTCATTACTCGAAGACTTACCTCGGATGTCGTCGAACGGTTTCGAGGGCTATTCGATCACTTTTTCCTTCCCCTTATCCAAATTTGGTCCTCTAAGCTCTTGAGCTTAATTCAAACAGATAGAGCTTATTTAATAATTTATCAATTTAACTATTCGATTAAATACATTTATATTATACAATTAGGTGCGAATAATTTTATTGACTAGTTATTCAAGCATTATACATGTGCTCTACTCATGCACCACCGAATAATAGGACTAGCTTAATACCTTGCATTTTCGAATTCATATACATCATTTAGTTCCTCATAACATACATTTTGTCCCTAACCAACACAAGAGCCCAAAGCATCACTTACAATGCCGAATTCCAATTAAGTCTACCATCATAGCATTATCATATTTATGCACTTGGTAAGTTGCGTTTGAACACATTCGGCACTAGGTGTCCAAACCAATGTTCCTCGAACACTAAACCCAATTTATAACCAACTCAAAACTCCTTAACAACAAGCATTTAATAACAATGTACTTAACCAATTCCTTAAACATGCATTCGGCAATTACACCAAGACCATCTTAACTCGTTTCTCATCTTGGTAACAAAAACATAGTAAAGCAAATCTTCATACACAATGGTTACCAATTCATCCATTCACTAGGGACATGACCTAATGTTCAATAACAACCCCTCATTTACCAAGTACACATTCGGCCTTGGTACATAATAAGGTAGCCGATTTCTTTCCCTTTAGCACCCATTGCTCACATATGATTATTTGTATAGTTCAAACACTCATCTATCTTTGCTCATCTAAATTTAACATGGAACAACAAAATTTACCATTGTCAACTACCATAGCCGAAAGCCCTAGTCCATAACACAAATCAAAATTTCTACATGGGTTACAAAAGTAGTTTGATATCTTACTCAAGATTAACCAAAATTTCATGAACTAATATAAACTTCTTACCTTGCTATTAGCCTAGGATGACCGAATGCCTCCCTCCCTACTTCCTCTTCACAATCGGCTAAGAAGAACAAAATGAGAAAGACTTTTTGTTCTTTTTTTTTTCGGTCATGCATGAGAATGATGAACACATTTTTTTTCTTTGTTTTCTTCCTTCAATTTCTTATTAGTTTATTGCCCATGCTTCTTATTTTATTTTTCCATTAACACAACATGTTTCATGACATGTTTTGTCCATCATCCCTTGTCATGGCCGGCCACTAGTACTTAAATGGGGGGAAATTGACATGCAAGTCCACCCCTTTGATTACATGCACTATTAGGCTACTTGCATTTGCCTAGCACATTTCTAAATTTTCTCACATAAGTCCTATCAACTAAATTCACATGCAATTAACTAAATCGAAGCTTAAAACTTTCACACATTTATATTCACATATTTTAGGCAATAATTATCACATTCAAATAATTTGGTGACTCGGTCTAGCGGTCCCGAGACCGCTTTCCGACTAGGGTCACTTTAGGGCTATCACAAAACATGTCATTTAAAAGTCAACATCTATGATTCTTAAAACATCATACTTTGTTCAAACTCAAACATAACACAAGCACATCCATAATCAAGATAATAATTTGACATCCTCATGCCAGTATTTATCATGCATAGAACATCAACCATTCTACACAATATCATGTAAAATTTCACATTCATAAATGGCATTAATATATGAATATATTCATAACCAATATTAGCTAACTTGCATGGCTTTATACAAAAATGAACAAACACCATTGCAAGCCAACACATATGGCCAAATTAATGACACATATAACCAAATACCAATTCCTATACATGCTATAAGCTTAAAATACTTGAATTTATCAATACCCAAAGTGATAGTTGGATAGTGTGATAGGATCTCCGATGATCTCCAACTCGAGCTAGCTATTTAACTCTATAATACATGGGAAAGGAATGGGGGTAAGCTATATAATACAGCTTAGAAAGTTCACAAGAAAATAATAAGCAACCCCAACCATACATATATTCAAATTATACGGTATGATATGCATGACTTTATTGTATGAGTGTGTAATGATTAAGTATGGAAATTGCGACATGTGAATGGTCATGTGAGGGACACGGCCTTGGGCACAAGTGTGTGTCCCTAATTTCAAAACAATTTTCCAATGTTCTCCAAAGTTCTCAATTTGTCCCGGACTGTTTCCAAAGTATGTTTTGGACCTCGTAGGTCTATATTAGGTACTTGACTATAAAAATTGAATTGTTTTAATTTGGATACAAAATTTATGTCACGGTTTTGTACGATTGCATGTGTTATGTTTCGGTAATATCTCGTAGCCTGTTCTGGCGTAGAACACGGGTAAGGGTTGTTACATTTTAGTGGTATCAGAGCTGTAGTTTAGTCGGTTCTTGGATTTATTTAGCGTGTGTGAAAGTCTATCTATATATGCCATAAAAATACTGTGATAGTGTGATGACTCCTGACAATTTAAATTGTGTTTTCATATAGTAAATGGATCCCGACCGAGCTGTAGCTGATGATATAGAAAGTAATGTGTCAGTTCCTGCACAAGGGACCGTGCCAGTTGAGAGTAGACCTGAGACACTTGATTAGGGAGATGGGGCTCGAGAAGCCTTTCTCCATATGATGAATAATTGGTATACAAAATTTGTTCGACCAAATCGGAATGCTCAACCTCCTCCACCCCCTCCTATTCCCCAACTGATTCCCGTAGTTCCTCAAGGTGCAAAAATGGTAAGATTGAACAAGCCTCCGGTTGATAAAATTTGAAAGCAAGGGGCTAAAGAATTCAAGGCTAATATAGATGATGATCCCGAAAAAGCAGAGTTTTGGCTTGAGAATTCTATCAGGGTATTTGATGAGCTTTCTTGTACTCTCGAAGAATGTTTAAAATGTGCTATATCTTTACTGAAGGATTCAGCATATCATTGGTGGAAGACACTGGTATCCGTGGTTTCGAAAGAAAGGGTTACATGGGATTTCTTCTAAAAGGAATTCAGAAATAAGTACATAAGCTAGCGATTCATTGATCAAAAATGGAAAGAGTTTCTCGAGCTGAAACAAGGTAAAATGTCTGTGGCAGAATATAAACGTGAATTTGTTAGACTCAACAAGTATGCCCAAGAATGTGTGTTGGTTGGGATTTTAGAGTTGAAAGAGTTTGTAGTATTGGTCGATCAAGTTTGTAAAGCCGAAAAGCTGAATAAAGAAAAGAGAAAAGTTGTGATTCAAGCCAGAGATGCAAGAAAGAGGCCAATGAGTAAGTCATTCCAATCTCAGTCAAAGAAGTCCAAAGAGATGAATCCTCGATTAACTGTTTTAGCCGGATATTCACACCGAGACCGTGGGAGATCATATTCAAGTTCTAAAGCTCAAGATACTTCAATGGCAAGTGTGGGTAATGTGAGGTCTAATAGACCCGAGTGTCAGCATTGTGGTAAGCAACACCACGGTGAGTGTTGGGTGATTAGCCAAGCTTGTTTCAAGTGTGGTTCTCGAGAACATTATATTAAGGACTGTCCAAAATTGGTTGAAGAAGAAAAATTTCAGAGTGCCAGACAAACTAGCACTGCTAATAGAGGTAGATCTTCGAGAAATACTGGAAGTGGAGCTAGCAGTAAAAGTGTGATTAAGGATTCAACTGGGAGATCAGAAGCTAGAGCACCTACTAGAGCTTATGCCATACGTGCTCGTGAGGAGGCGTCATCTCCCGATGTGATTACTGGTACATTTTTTCTTTAAAATACTACGTTATCGCATTGATTGATCTCGGATCTACTCATTCCTATGTTTGTGTGAATTTAGTATCTAGTAAGAGTTTTCCTGTCGAGCTTATTGAATTTGTGATTAAAGTGTCAAACCCTTTAGGCAAATATGTGTTAGTACATAAGGTTTGCAAGAATTGTCCTTTGATGATTCAAGGTCACTGTTTTCTGGCTAATCTGATGTTGTTACCATTTGATGGGTTTGATGTTATTCTGGGTGTGGATTGGTTGACATTACATGATGCCAATGTAAATTGTAGACAGAAACCCCTTGAGTTGAAATGTGAAAATGGTGAGATTCTTTAGGTTGAAACAGATGAATCAAATAAATTGCCTATGGTGATTTCGCACATATCTACTCAAAGATACATGAGAAAAGGGCGTAAAGCTTATCTTGCATATGTATTGAATATTGAGATGTCTAAGTTGAAGCTTGAATCAGTATCGGTAGTCTGTGAATTCCCGGATGTATTTCCAGAAGAATTGTCTTGGTTGCCTCTTATCAGAGAGATAGAGTTTTCCATTGATTTGTTGCCTGGGACTGCACCGATCTCAATTGCTCCGTATAGAATGGATCCGACTGAATTGAAAGAATTAAAGGCTCAGTTGTGAGAGTTAACAGATAAGGGGTTTGTGAGATTGAGTTTCTCTCCTTGGGGTGCTCCTGTATTGTTTGTAAAGAAAAAATATGGATCTATGAGACTTTGTGTTGACTACCGATAGCTCAACAAGGTGACTATAAAGAACAGGTATCCGTTACCGAGAATTGATGATTTGTTAGACCAGTTGAAAGGGGGGACACTGTTTTCAAAGATCGATTTGAGATCCGGTTACTATCAGTTGAGAGTTAAAGAGTCAGATGTGCCAAAAACTACTTTCAGAACGAGGTATGAACACTATGAATTTCTTATGATGCCTTCCGGTTTAAATAATGCTTCGGCTATTTTTATGGATTTGATGAACCTAGTCATTCAGGCATATTTGGATAAGTTTGTGGTTGTGTTCATAGATGACATTCTGATTTATTCTCAAGATGAGTCCAAGCATGTCGAACACTCAAGAATGATATTACAGATTTTGAGAGAATAGAAATTGTTTGCTAAATTCAGTAAAAGTGAATTTTGGCTTCGTGAAGTCAGATTTTTGGGACATAGTTTCGGGTGATGGTATTTGGATTGATCCGAGCAAAGTTTTAGCGATTGTTAATTAAAAATCGCCAAAGAATGTATCCGAGGTTAGAAGCTTTTTGGGCTTGGCCGGATATTATCGATGCTTTTTTGAGGGATTCTCGTGATTGCCTCTCCTATGACTAAGTTGCTGCAAAAGAGTGTTAAGTTTGACTGGACTGAAAAGTGTCAGCAAAGTTTTGAGAAGTTGAAAACGCGATTGATAGAAGCACCAGTGTTAGTGTAACCCGAGTCGGGTAAAGAGTTTGTGATCTATAGTGATGTGTCATTAACTGGTCTTGGTTGTGTGTTGATGCAAGAAGGTAAAGTGGTAGCTTCTGCCTTGAGACAGTTGAAATCGCAGAAGAAGGATTACTCGACGCACGATTTGGAATTAACAGCTATTGTTTTTACCTTGAAGATTTGGCGTCATTATTTGTATGGTGAGAAATGTCGAATCTTTACTCATCACAAAATTTTCAAGTATCTAATGAATCAAAAGGATTTGAATTTGTGACAACGGAGATGGCTAGAATTGTTGAAAGATTATGAGCTAATGATTGACTATCATCCGGGAAAAGCGAATGTAGTCGCAGATGCCTTGAGCAAAAAATCCTTGGTTGCTTTGAGAGCTATGAGTACAAGTTTGGCTATGTATGATGATGGTTCGATTTTGGCCGAGTTGAGGGCTAGGCCGTTATTTTTTTAACAAATTTGTGAAGCTCAAAAGAATGACAGTGAATTGCAAGCTAAGCGAGCTCAATGTGAATCGAGTTGTAACTCAGATTTTTATATCGGACCAGATGATTGCTTAATGTTCCATGATCGAGTATGTGTACCAAAAGATGGTGAGTTGATTCAGAAGATTTTACATGAGGCACACAGTGCTTGTTTGTCAGTTCATCCGAGTAGTACAAAAATGTATAATGATTTGAAAAAATTATATTGGTGGCCGGGTATGAGAAGAGACATTTTCGAGTTTGTATCCAAGTGTTTGATTTGCCAACAAGTGAAAGCCAAACATCAGGTGCCTTCAGTTTTACTTCAGCCAGTGATGGTTCCTAAGTGGAAATAGGAAAGAATTACGATGGATTTTGTGATAGGTTTGCCTCTGACTGTGAAAAAGAAAGATGACTTTTGGGTTGTGGTTGATAGATTGACGAAATCGGCTCACTTTATACTGGTACGTACCAACTACTCACTTGATAAGTTGGCTGAATTGTATATTGCTGAAATTGTGAGATTGCACAGAGCACCTGTGTCTATTATTTTGGATAGAGATCTGAGATTTACTTCGAGGTTTTGGAAAAAGTTGCAAGAAGCCTTGGGTACGAAACTAAATTTTAGTACTGCGTTTCATCTGCAAACTGATGGTCAATCCAAAAAAGTAATTCAAGTTCTTGAAGACATGCTACGATGTTGTGTTTTAGAATTCGAAGGTAGTTGGGAGAAATATCTACCTTTGGTTGAATCTGCCTATAACAACAGTTTCCAGTTGAGTATACAGATGGCACCATACGAAGCATTGTATGGTTGCAAGTGTCGAACTCCTTTGTATTGGACCGAGCGCAGTGAGAAATAGATTCACGGAGTTGATTTGGTTAGAGAAACCAAAGAGAAAGTGAAAGTAATATATGATTGTTTGAAAGATGCTTCAGATCAACAAAAGTCATACATAGATTTAAAAAGAAAGGAGATTGAGTTTAAAATTGGTGATAAAGTGTTTCTGAAGGTGTCATGGTGGATAAAGATTTTGATATTTGGCCGAAAAGGCAAGTTGAGTCCGCATTTTATTGGGCCGTATGAAGTTATTGAAAGGATTCGATCAGTGGCATATCGATTAGCTTTACCGGAAGAGTTAGAAAGAATTCATAATGTGTTTCATGTGTCGATGTTGCGACGTTATCGTTCCGATCCTTCACATGTGATTTCTCTGACACAAACTGAGATTCGACTGGATATGACCTATGATAAGGAACCGGTTAAGATTTTGGCTCGAGAAGTTAAATAGTTGAGAAATAAAAGTATAGCCTTAGTAAAAGTATTGTGCAAAAGCATGGAGTAGAAGAGGCTATATGGGAACTAGAGGAAGCCATGAGAAAACACTACCCTAACCTCTTTACCAGTAAGATTTTTGGGGACAAAAATCCCTAAAGGGGGGAGAGTTGTAACAGCCCGATTTAAGGCCTAAATGGAATAGTGGTTTTGAAACCAAAAATCCAAAGTAGAAAAATTTATTGTGATTAAGTATTAATATTTACTATAAGATTGAATGACTGTGTGAAATTTTCATTACGAAATTTTATTGTTTGGGTGTCCAATTTGGTATTTAGGACTAAATTGAAATAGGTGAGAAATGTGTGTTCTAGTTCACAAAGGTACTTGTGAGTAATGGGATTTTAAAGTGGAAGTCCTTGGATAGTAATTAGACCATTATACTTAGTCTAGACAAAAATACCCAAGGGAGGATAAAACACCATAGTTTTTAATGAAGGGTAATTTGGTCATTTAATAAATAAAAGAATAAAATGGGCAAACAAAGCAAAAATTGTATTCATCTTCATCAAGCTCAGTCGAAACTTGCATGAACACCATAGCTAGGTTTTTGCCAACTTTCAAGCTCAGTAGTAAGTGCATCCTAGCCCCGTTTTTAATGTTTTTTACATTTTTGAGATCATCGTAGCTCGGTTTACCTATTTCTAACAATATTTTGAGCTAGGTTTTATATTTAAAAATTTACCCATGGATGACATGCATGTATTTTGATGTTTTATGGAAGAATATGAATGTTTGGAGTGTGATAAACAACTTTTACTAAGTGATTTTTGATGAAATTGCATAAAAGGACTAGTTTGTAAAAAGTTATAAAATGTGTGTAAGTGTGTGATTTAGTGCAAATTGTGGACTACTATAGTTATGAAAATGGTTCGGCTAGGCCTAAAATGCAAGGAAATTGAATAAAAATTATTTTTCGAGCCTAGTGGAAAAATCGTAATTTTGTGAAACTTTAGGGGAAAAATTGTAATTTTTGTCGTAGGATGTTTTTGGGTTGATTTGAATAATGTGAGTATTTAATAAGTCAAATTTGTTATTATAGATCAAGTAAGAGTTCGAATCGACCTTGATCGAGGAAAGGAAAAGATTGTGGACTAAATTGAAGAATTACTATATTTTGCACCGAGGTAAGTTTGTATGTAAATAATATATCGGTTTTACTTAAGTTATAATATTTTTTATTATATGAGAGGTGGTTGCATATTGAATGATCACTTGATGTAAATCATGAATTGAAATTGATTATGGATGAATTGGTAAAATGTTGAAAAGTGAGGAATTTCCCGGTTGGACCTTAGGAATAGAAAAAATACAAATGATCCATTGTGAGAACACATGTGTAGTACTATGTGCAGGCTACTATGTGTTTAAAATGGTTTTCGATCATGTGTGTAGTACTAAGTGTAGGCTACTACGTGTACTAGATGGTTAGGTCGCATGTATAGTACTAAGTGTAGGCTACTATGCATACCCGATAGCTTCGATCACATGTGTGGCACTAAGTGCAGGCCACTATGTGTAAAATATAGCTTGGGTCACAAGTGTGCTACTATGTGAAGGCCACTTTGTGAAGAAGGTAGCTTTGACTACAAGGGTGGTACTATGTACAGGCCACCAACATCCGTTATTATTCCGATGTGTTCAACGGGAAATGACTAGGTGTAATTGAATATGGCTATGTGATGAATAAGTGACGGTTCGTGTGTGTAAACTTATGAGAAACGTGATTGATATGTAATCTAACTTTGGTAAGATTGAAATGGAGTAAGTGTTACAATGAAAGTTACTACAAAGAAAAACATGAAAGAGTGAAATTTAGTAATAAAACAGTTTTAGACAGCAGCAGTTGTGTGACTTTGAAAAATCACCAAAAATAGTGTAAATCGAATTAGAAGTTGAATAAGATATGAAATAAAATATTATTGAGTTTATTTTCATATAAAGGAAACGGTGTAAGCAAAAGAGTTTCATATTATGAGATATATGAATTTTTGTGAGACAGAGTTAGAATGATTTCGAAATCCACTATTTTGATTTCAGAAAATCATTAAAAATTGTAAAAAAATAGTTATGGGTTATAATTTATATTCATAAAAATCCTTAATAAGTCTTTTTTTGAAAGAAACAAATGGGAACATTATCCAAATCTTGTACGAAGAGATAGCTAATTTTTAGTGCAGAGGGGTCGAAACTATTGGACAGCTAAACAAGAGTGACTTTAAAGGATAAACTATAATTATTGGATAAACCAAATATTCTTAAAAGTTTATGGTAAGAAGATAACTGAGTCTAGTTTCACGTAAAATTTACGGATCTAAATTTGGAGTTCTATAGCTCCTGAAACACATAATTTAGTAACTATGACTCGAATAAATAGCTTGTTAATATATTGATTATTATTTACGTACATACTTACTAAGCTATATGCTTACTCTCTTTTCTTTCCCTTGTTTTATAGTGTCACCAAGCTAGCTCGGGATTCGGAGATTGTCGAAGATCCATCCACACTATCAACACTCTTTTGGTATTTTGAAAACAATATTTTAGGATTATGGCATGTTTAGAGGACTTGGTTATTTTGTTATATGTCTTAATTGATTTGGCCTAAAATGTTGGCTTTCAATATTCGATAGCTTATTTTGTATATGGCCATTGATGTTGGCTAATATTGTTCAAGTTATAGGGTATGATGATGAATGATTTTGTTGTATGAGTGTGTAATGATTAAGTACGGAAATTACGACATGTGAATGGTCATGTGAGGGATTTGGACCTCATACGTCCATATTAGGACTTGACTATAACAATTGAATTTTTTTAATTTGGATGCAAAATTTATGTCATGGTTTTGTACGATTGCATGTGTTAAGTTCCGGTAATGTCTCGTACCCTGGTCTGGCATAGAACACGGGTAAGGGGTGTTACATACCAAACCATTTTGCCACCCTCACTTGCACACATCTATACAACTTCAATAGCATAACTCATAATACAAACAAGCAGCCAATACCAACATAACTAAGGCTTAAACATGTCATTTAAAAGTCAACATCTATGATGCTTAAAACATCATACTTTGTTCAAACCCAAACATATCACAAGCACATCCATAATCAGGATAATAATTTGACATCCTCATGCCAGTATTTATCATGCATAGAACATCAACCATTCTACACAATATCATGCAAAATTTCACATTCATAAATGGCATTAATATATGAATATACTTATAACCAATATTAGCCAACTTCCATGGCTTTATACAAAAATGACCTAAACACCATTGCAAGCAACACATATGGCCAAATTAATAATGACACATATAACAAAAATACTAATTCCTATACATGCCGTGAGCTCAAAATACTTGAATTCATCAATACCCAAAGTGATAGCTGGATAGTGTGATAGGATCTCCGATGATTATAAGACATGGGAAAGGAAGGGGGGTAAGCTATATAATATAGCTTAGTAAGTTCATATGCAAATAATAAGCAACCCCAACCATACATATATTATGCAATTAACATATTAAAAATTCATACGGATGTCGTTTAAGTCTCATAATGTAACTTATTCACTTCTTACCAAGTGTTTACCATGTTTTTCTTGATCTGTAATATTAAATTTAGCCTACTTATTAGTCCCATTATTCAATGTGAACCAAAAAACATATTATGGAAAAATTACGTTTTTGCCCTTAAAGTTTGACATATTTATATTTTTGCCCTTAGGCTCGACAAACAAAATTTATTCAATTTCTTTAACATACAAGCCTAGACGAACCATTTTCATAACTATAACATAACACAATTTCCATTAAAACACATTTTTACTACATTTTTTATAACTTTTACAAATTAGTCCTTTTTTACATTTTCACCGAAAATCACTTAGTAAAAGTCGTTCTTATAACCATAAACATGCATATTCTACCATTAAACATCCAAATACACAGACATTCATCATGGGTCAAAACCCTAGGCTTTAACCATATCTCAAATTAATGGTAGAAATAGATAGATCGAGTGATAACGACTTCAAAAATATAAAGAGCAGTAAAAATAGGGCTAAAACGGACTTACAATCGAGCTTGGAAGCTTGAGAAACCGTAGCCATGGTTTCCCTTGTGAAATTCAGCCATGGGGTTAAAGATGGACAAAAATTGGCTTTTAATTTTGTTTTTAATTCATTTTAATAACCAAATAACCAAAATACCCTTAATGAAAAACTTTAGAAATATACCAAACCATGTCCATTTTTTGCCACCAACTTAACCAATGGTCTAATTACTATTTAAGGACCTCCAATTTAAAATTTCATAGCAATTAGACACTTCTAGCTTCTAGAACTCAAGTTTTGCACTTTTTACAATTTTGTTCTTTTGACTAAATTGAGTGCCCAAATGTAAAAATTTTTTAAAGAAATTTTCACAAAACAATTCCATAAAATTGTAGACCATAGAAATATAATACAAATAAATTTTCTTACGTCGGATTTGTGGCCCTAAAACCACTGTTCCAACTAGACCCAAAATCGGGCTGTTATAGTTTTTCTCAATCTATAATAGCAAATTTAGCTCATTTAATTATCACATTGTTCAAATCAGTCCAAAAACCATACTTTGGCAAAATTATAGTTTTGCCCCTAAACTTTCACATATTTACAAATTAGCCCTTAGGCTCGTGAAATGAAATGTACTTATTTTCTTTGTTACCCAAGCCTACCTGAGCCTATATCATGCTTATACCAGCCCCCATTTTTCATCAAATCACTTTTCTACTAACCATTTTTATAACTTTTACAAATAAGCCCTTTTTAGGTGTTTTCATCAAAAATCACTTAGTAAAAGATGTTTATCACACATCAAGCTTTCATAATCTACCATGAAACATCAAAATACATGCATGTCACACATGGGTCAAACCCTAGGCATCAACTCTATCTCAAATAAATGGTAGAAATGGCTAGATCGATTGATAACAACTTTAAAAATGTAAAAAAAATAATAATAAAAACGGGGCTAGGAGGCACTTGCCATCAAGTTTGAAAGTTGAACAAAACCCTAGCTATGGTGTCTTGAGAATTTCGACTATGGCATGGAGAAGATGAGCAAATTTTGACTTGATTTTCCCTTTTTATTCTTTTAATTACTAAATGACCAAGATGCCTT
Source organism: Gossypium hirsutum (assembly GCF_007990345.1). Lineage (NCBI taxonomy): Eukaryota > Viridiplantae > Streptophyta > Magnoliopsida > Malvales > Malvaceae > Gossypium > Gossypium hirsutum. The sequence goes on from NC_053431.1 coordinate 58,422,267, forward strand.
TTTTTTACTAAACTTTTAATTTTTACTTATTCATGCCCATTTTTGTTCATAAAAATAGAAATTGGTCAAATTGCTATTTACGGACCTCTAATTAATAATCCATAGCTAATTCATGCTTAAAGCTTCCAGAATCACATATTTTGCAACTTTTGCAATTTAGTCCTAAAAATAAATTGGACACTCTATCAACAAAATTTCTTAACGAAACTTTCATACAATCATACAAACATATCATAAACCTCAACACAATCATAAAATAATTATTTCTACTTCAAATTTGTGGTCTCGAAACCACTATTCCAACGAGGCCCAAAATTAGGATGTTATAGTGTAGGAGTGAAAAAAATATTCTGGCGATCATCAACCACGGATCCATGTACGAGGAATGAATCGGGTTGAAATAGGTATGAAAATATACCTTTTCAAACTGGATAAATGGTGTGTAACATTGTTGGTTGAAATCCTCTGTGCGATGTCAATCCAAGCCACAACAAAAGGGTGATTACCTATACAGTTAAACAGAAGGGTGAGCTTACAAAAACTCAGTGTGTAATCCCATAAAAGAAAATAGTAAAAAAAAGAACTTTCTGGGCCTAAGCCCTTTTTGGTAACAGTGACAATATCAGTTTGGGCTTTAGCCCATCTCAATACAAAATCAGTCATGTGTTTGGGCCTTGGCCCATTACAGTAACAATAATCAATGCAGTAACAATTTAAACAGTATATAAGTCCTACCTATCCAGCCTCTATGCTCCAACTCCGTCCAACCCGACACTATAGGTGGGGATATAATCAACCCACCCATTCTTACACTCTAGAAAGTACCGAAAGTGGCACTGTACAGTAATATGCAACTGGGCTACTAGTAATTTAGGCTCGAAGCCTTTCAATACACTTCTTCCGATCAATATAAACCCATCCCCATGTGATGCATCATACAATCATGTCATGTCATATCATAGAATCATACATGTATCAATTACAGTTTAAATAGCATGCTAAAATATGGTAATACATGTACATATATATAGATACATCACATAGGGGCAAAACAGTCATCTTCCCATATAAGGGAAAAATAGTCATTTTATCCTATATAGGGGGTCTAGGTAAACTTACCGACCCAACAATAGGTCCATAGTTGTTTCGGGTGACCCGTGCAACCCTAACAGTCAAACAATGAAAATGGCCCCAAGGCCCATAATGCGGGCCCATGTGGGCACTCACGCTCGTGTAGGCCCCATAGCTTAGAAATGGCCTCAGCTGTGTGGATTACACAGCCTAGCCCAACATTCTAGCCTCGGCCCATGAATTCGCTCATGTCGACCTCGTTAACCATCCGCCCATGTTTAGTACACGGGCTAACACACGGGTAGTCGCACGTACTTTTCAGCTTTTTGCCTATTTCCACATTTTAGATAGTGTTTAAACACCTTGTTTGCGAAAGTGTGCAAATAGCCCACGAGCACTCCAACCTATTTTCAATCACAAGCTTCGGTTAATCACTTACCAATCGAATTAACAAGAACCCTAACCAAAACACTTATCCAAAAGATTACCTATCACTTTCCTTGATCAGTCAATTAAGGCTTGCACACTTAACCCCTTCCAAGAGACTGATCACTAGGCCTTAGCGGTTACCTGCATTCCAACTGAACCTTATTAACCATTATTCAAATGAATAGTTTGAACTAGATGAATATTCACTTACCGAAAATGCAAAGCAAATATTAGAAGAAAGAAACAATTGGCCTACACCTAACACAAGATCGAAAGTACACGATATGACAGAGGCAAAAATGGATAATTGCACCCTAAAACGTAAAACCGATGAATAGGAATGACTACAGAAACGATAGATAGCAATGAAGGGAAAGTCAGCACAGTAAGGGTAAGAGAAGAAGAAACAATTGGTCAAGGAGAAAATCGATTAAGAGAGGAAAGAAGGGATATTCGGCCAAAAAGGAAAACCGATCGAGAAAGGGGGAGAAGAAAGAAAATTGACCGAAGGGATGAAGCAGTATAATGGATAGAGGAAGGAGGTTCGGCCACAAGATAGAAGGAAGAGCATCGATTAGACAAGGGACAGAATAATAGCTAAAAAGGAGAACACAATCAAAGAAAATCGAAAAAGAAAATACCCGTATGCATTCCAACAATATTAAGCCTCCAAGGAGAAAAGAACCAAAAGAAAATTGACAGAACCCGAAATGACGAGCAAATACCGACCGCAAGCCAAATTCTAGAGTGCCCAATATTCAAATTTGGCACAACACTCCCTCTCACCTCAACTTCCCACAATTTCCTCCCCAAATCCCTCCATGCCGTCCACTCCTCCCTCAACCACTTAATTCAAAATCCACTCAAACACTTCAATAGTTCAGGTTAACTAGAACTCCAACACGACCTTAGCAGCAAAATATAACGCTCCCACTACTCAAAGCAGGACTCGAACCTCAGACCTCATGGAACACAACACGCCACCTATCCCTTAGACTTGCAGGCCCTTTTTCACATGTTTTACCCCCATTTATTTAAAAGCTTACTGACTAGAGACAGGATTAATTCATACAAAAAAAAACAAAACTTTTGCACAAGCCAAGGCTTGAACGCAAGACTTCTCAGACACTTCCTAGAACACTTAATCACTGAGGCAGACATGCAATTGTGTGGCTTTCTTGCAGACTAAACATTTATGTGCTGCCTTTTAACTGTTCCCATACTCAAGACCTAATACTTCTAGGCCCGAAATTCGGGGTGTTACATTAGAACTTTTAAGAAAAAAGATGAATTTTTTTCAAATTGCAGGGGTCACATAGCCGTGTGGCCAGGCCATGTGACTCACATGATTAAGACACATGCCCGTGTCTCAAGCTGTGTGGGCTTTCAAAGTAGGGACACACACCCGTGTCCCAGCCCATGTCCGTGTGACTCACATGATTAAGACACACGCCCGTGTCTCAAGCTGTGTGGGCATTCAAAGTAGGGACACACACCCGTGTCCCAGCCCATGTTCGTGCTCGTGTAACACTCTAACTTGGGTCACACGGCCAAGCCACACGCCCGTGTGCCAAGCCGTGTACCCTTCGAAATGCCCTTACACGCCCGTGTGTTAGACCGTGTGCTAAGCCGTGTAACTGCCTGACTTGCAACCCGTAGAAAGTTATAGGGGACACACGACCATGTCGCCTGGCTGTGTGTCACACACGGCTGAGACACATGGCCGTGTCTCTGGCCGTGTAGATGAAAAATATGCCATTTCCAAGCCATTTTTCTGACCCAATCATGCACACACCTACAACCAATTTTCCACATGTAATCAAGCATTCAAAATGCATCAAATAATGCAGCAACAAGCTAAATCAAGAAGGTAAATATTCACACAACCAATATGCCCAATGGGCACCTCAAATCACAACAATTATACATATGTTCACACTTGTATAGTTTAGCCAAAACTCAACCAACTTATAACTAAGTTCATACCAAAACTTACCACTAGGTTCACATATCAAAATCACATTTGACATACCAAATTGACCATTTAAAACTTAGCATCATTAGCCATATATGTCAACTACATTACCTAAACCATAATGACCATATTCAACCATATCAAAGAACATTCCATAATATACATTTTGATTACCATTTCAACTTCCATCAATTAAGCTCCATAAAGACTATAATATCAACCATCATACGGCCACATACATATATAAACATAACAACTATTCCATACTCAAAAAGAGACCATAATTACAAGCCAATTCAAATAACTATATCATTAACCAAAACAACTATACGTGTGCATATTTAACCAATTATCACTTAACTTGTTTTCATGCCCAAGCATAACATGATTGATACATAACAACCATATCAATTTTGCTCATTTCAAAACATATACCAATTAGCTATATTAACCACAACCAACAAGCTATCATTAGTACCTTAAGTATTTCAAATCCAGGGCAATATTTCATGCCATAATCATCAACCAAAATGACATATACATACCAAGCTCATCAATTAAACATTAGACATATTCCACCTATACATGTCAATATAACCATGACCAAAGCATTAAAATCTACCGATAAAATTGATGGATAGTGTGATGAATCTCCGACTAGCTTTCAACTCGATCGAGCTTCCATAATATGTAAAGTAAAAGAAAATAACTACGTAAGCAATGTATGCTTAGTAAGCTCATACAAACTTTAAGCATAAAAATTCCATTTTGATAATAAACTTATTAGAATATATAAAAACTTATGCCAATGCCAAAATTCATAATTATATATGATCAACTACTCACAAATGAGTAAATTCATTAGTGTCGCATATATCTATCATTCATAACGTGATAGGATTTTATGGGACATAATGTATAGCCATCAACCTTTCTATAAGATTATATACCTTTCAATTTAGTTACTTTCTATTACGTACTCAATGCTTATCATAAGCCTAAACGACATTATCAATTCTGACTTAGTGTGTTTATCCTTGATCTAGATATATTCATCCGCAGCATACAAAATTTGTTCACATATAAATACATCAATTATCACATTAAACATTTTATAACATCATAATACATCTCAATTACATACTTACCATTTCGTTCCCTTTTCTTACCTGTTATATATGCATAATACAAGCATAATCATAAGCATCAATCATATCGACAAGCTTTGCATTAGCCTAAGCACATCGACAACATATGTTAGTTCATTTAAACATGATTCAAAGGAATATGACATGGATAAGCATTATACTTTAGCACAATTCAATTGGATCTATCATCCACCTCAAAATATATCATGTTTTTCATATATCACCATTTTAATGAGTTTCATGCATACCTATCTTAATTCATATTGAACACTTACCATTTCATTTGCATAACACATAAGACATAAATATAGCATTAACCATATTGAAAACTTGGTGAATAAACACATAATTTAGCATAAATCACCACATGATAAAATAACTTTCATGCATATAGCATATAAGCATTCATACTTTTCATGAACATGGCTATACACACTTTAATCATCAACAACTCATACCTTTCCATACTTTCATGACGTTGCCAATCAGAACACTTACTGTTCCTTCCCTTTATATGCCCGTTGAACCACTTAGAATAATATCGGATACGCGGGAATCTCACATACTGTGTGCTAACATATGCTCACACAAACTGTCGGTCAAAATATAGCTACACGGTGCTGCTCACACAAGCTGTCAAGTAACCGTAACACATATCAGAAACTCAGCCATCGGTAGGATGTTCAGGACCAGCACCCGAAACACGGTAATGGCATGTCATTTGTATCCTATATATTCCTAAGGTTCAAATGGGGCTTGATAGTCGTCGTACGCCGTTGGATTTCCATCGTTTCTTTTTATGATAAATTGCATATTAATACATAATATATATTGATTCATTACATTAGAACACCACATAAAATATTCAATTTAATCAACATTTAAGTGATTTTAGTTCATACAAACTTACCTAGCTAAATTGCAGAAATATCAAAGTACAAGGGCATTTCGATAGTTTTTCATTCTCTTTTATTTTCCACCTGATCTTGATTTAAATTAATAATTTCATTCAATTTATTAATTGATATAGTAAAAAAAAGTATTTTATGCAATTTACTGATTTATATTTTTACAAAATTACCCTTAAAGTTTTAATTTTATTCAATTTAGTCCCTGAGCCCAAAACATGCAAACTAACCATTTTTAATGCCAATTTATGACAACTGATTATTCATGGTACCCATATCAGCCCATATTTGAAAAAATTTCATATTAAGTGCTTGCATTTTCACTATTTTAATAATTTAGCCCCTAATCGATAAATTCATCAAAAATCACTTAACAAAATTCTTTCACATAACAACTAATAACTCAAATTCATCATTTAACATCTAAAATCATAAGTTTCATCAATGGCAACATTCAAAATCTTTAACAATTTTAAAATCGAAGGTACAGGCTAGCTGGACCTAGTTGCAACAATCTCAAAAACATAAAAATTAAAAGAAATGGATAGTTTAGGGGCTTACATGAAAAGAACCATTGTTAGCTGAAACTTGAAGCTTCTCAAATGGAGTTTCTTCATTCTCTTTTCGGTGAATAACAAGGTAAGATGATACTTTTCTTTTTCTTTTATTATTTTAATACTTTAAACCTGAATTAATAAAATAATTCAAATAATAAATTAATAATCAACCACATTTCCATCCACTATCACCAATTATGGTTAATTTTCCATATTAAACCATTCATTTATATACATTATTCAATTAACACCTTTAAACTAATAGCATGGACTTTTTCAACTTTTACGATTTAGTCCTTTTTGTTTAATTAACTATCGAAACATTAAAATTTTTTGACAAAACTTTAATACCAACTTAATGACACTCCATAAATATTTATAAAAATATTTACAGCTCGGTTTATAGAAATGAGGTCCCGATACCTCATTTTCTAATACCACTTGACCTTAGTGTCATACCACTTAAACTTAATAAATCGCTTATATAACAAAAATTACTATATCAAAAACCTTTTTAAAACCATGTTTAACACGTAAATATTAAATAACTTCCTCATCAGATTTGGTGACCCTTAAACAACTGTTTCTGACACCATTGAAAAACAGGTTGTTACACCTTTTGAGTTGCGTGTTTATATTTTGGTAACCCTAACACATCAGGGATTCATATTCTTTTTATTTTTCCTTGATATCACATATCAAGAAAAAAATGATATTATTCCCTTATTTTTAGAGAAACAAATGAAAAGTCAGAATAAAAATTATATTCTTTCTTAAAGAATATAAAATTCCATGTCCTTTTATATTTTGACCGAAATATTATTATAACTATTTATATTAATAATTTTGGTAAAATATATTTAATTAATATTTCGTATTAGTAAAATTCATATATTAATTTTATATATGTTTTCTTTATGTGTACAAAAAGCTTGGACATATAATGTGTTCAATATTTAACTATCAAATTAAATTAATTTAATCCATGTGATAGCTACATACAATACCAAATGTATTTGGATTCTGTTTTCTTCAACTATAGGGTGTGACCTTGTAGGCTCTTGTAACATTAGTATTGATGCTAGAACATTTCTAGTATTACAAGCAATGAGAGACATCTAGTAAGACATCATTGCTTCCCAAGTTAGAAGTAGTCATGATTCGACATAACCTTTCTGTGATAATCTTTTTCATGTATTATATCCTTTTATCCTTAATATCTAGATTAGACACACGTTATGGAATAGTCACACTTGAATAGTCCAATTTCATATTTCTTGATATTCTAAGTAGACTGCAATAAACAAATAAGTGTGGTATCTCATATCCACTTACTCGAGCATGGCCATGCACTCCAAGTCTCCTCTATCAAGAGGCCTAAGATAATGCCCCCATTATGTAGAAGGGACAAAACCTATCTTAATCAACCATACCCCTCTACATAGATTACGACATACCCAACATCAGTCTTTATAGTATAACCTGTTATGGTAGATGTTTTATTGTGTCAAAATATACAACTCACTATGTTAGGACAATGATAATCTCAAGTCCGAGGATCATATACATAGTTATCACTGTGAGTAATCTTGTGACTATTACATAATAATCCAAGAACCATACTCATAACGGGTCAGTTCAATATGTTGTTCTCTAACACCTACTCATATATCGATTTTGACATCCCTATGTCAATGACAACACTTTGTCATCAATCAACTACATATTAGTCTTAAAGCATTATCATTGTCCAAGCCCATAATAATACTTGACTAAGGACCTTTTAAGAATAATTATATTACTCTCAAGACTTTATTAAACCAGTTTATTTGTATACATAGAAAAAGAAACTGAAATAAAAATGACAATGTCTTATATTAATAAACAAGGTAAAACAAGTATGTGATTACAATAATCGCACAATTAGTCTTTGGACATACTCTAACAATCTCTCATTAGCACTAAGACCAATCAATCATATATCTAATACCAAGTGGCTTCGTCAGTGGATTAGCGATGTTTTTATCTATTGGTACTCTGCATATTCTACATTTCTTCGATCAATGATTTCTTGAATGAGATGAAAATTTCTAAGTATATGTTTCGATCGCTAGTGAGATCTGGGTTCCTCTACTAGTGGAATAGCTCTGTTGTTTTCACAATGAAGTTCTATAGCATATGATATGTTAGGCACAACCCCTAGTTCAGATATGATCTTCTTGATACAAACAACATCTTTTGTAGCCTCATTAGCTGCAATGTACTCGGCCTCAGTTGTAGAATCAACTACTATATCTTACTTTAAACTTTTCCAGCTCATAACGCCACCATTAAGGAAAACCACAAAACCTGATTGGGATCGTGAATCATCCTTATCGATTTGGAAGCTAGCATCAGTGTAATCTTTTACACTTAACTCTTCCTTACCTCCACATATAAGGAATGCATCCTTAGTCCTTCTTAAGTACTTAAGGATATTTTTAACTACGGCCTAATGACTTTCGCCGGGATCAACTTGGTACCAACTTGTCATGCTTAAAGCATATGATACATTTGAGCGAATACATAGCATGGCATACATGATATATCCAATAGCTAAAGTGTAACAGCCCAATTTCAGTGAAATCAGAACAGTGGTTTTGGGACCACAAATTTGAGCCAGAAATAAAATTTCTTTTAATATTATTGTGTGGTCTATATTCTGATAGGAATGTTTATGAAAATTCTGATAAGAAAATTTTATCGATTATGTGTTTAATTATGAAAAGGACCAAATTTAATAAAATGCAAAAGTTGAGTTCTAGTAGCTATAAGTATCAAATAGCTATGGAATTCAAAACTTAAGCTCCTTATATGTTAATTAGACCGTTAAAGAAAAGTTAGTAGATATTTTTTATCAATCATCCATGGAAAATTAGAAAAAGGCAAGGACTAAATTGGAAAGTGGAAAAATTAATGGATGATAAATAATTAAATAGAAATGTTATCATTTTATATCATTTTCATCCCCAAAATTTGCATGGAAATCCTAGGAGAGAGAAAGGAAACTAATCAAGCTTACTTAGGTATGTTTTCATGTCTTGTTTTTAGTAATTTTTATACTTCTGAGATCAGGATAGTCTAATCTATTTATTTTGGGGATTAATTTGAAAAGATATCGAAGTACAGAAATTTTTCCATAGATGAATATGTTGAAATTTTGAAATTTATGGTAGAAAATGAAAGGTTGTTTATAGATAAACAACTTTTACAAAGAATTTTCATGAAATTGTGATTTAGGACTAAATTGAAAAATCGTAAAGCCCATGGAAAAATTTTGATTTTTAAGAAACTCATGGGCTGTTATTAAGACATGAAAAAATTAGTTAGGCTTGGAATAAGAATTAAATTGCATAAATTTCATTCCTAGGGACAAAATTGGAATTTATGAAAAGTTTAGGGCAAAATGATAATTTTGCTTAGAGTGTAAAATGAACCTAATTGAATATGAAATGTAATAAATTGATGATTAAATTCATTTATATAGATCTGAAAAACTCAAACTCAAAACTAGATCAAGGAAAAGAAAAAGTTTCAGATTTGTAGATTTTCATACACAAAGTGTCAAGGTAAGTTCGTGTAACTGAATTGTGTTTAATTATATGTTTGAATTGAATGTGGTATATGATTGTATGAATTATATAAATGTTAAAAATAAATGAAATAATCATATGTTCAATCATATCTGGAAAATAATAAGTTCCATTTGAATAATGAAATTCGATGGATATATGTTATTTCCCATATTACATGTGGTCCTGCATATGTTGTAGACAGAATATAGCTCGGACAAGCCACCCTATTAAAGTCCTCTCGAGCATCTTGATAAATATTTCTTGCGAGCATCTTGATCAGTAGTGATCATGCATGTATTGCAAACTACCGCAGCTCTATGTGAGCGTTTTATTACATGATTCAATTGGTTATGATCCAACATATAATGCAGACACAAACGCAGCTCTATGTGAGTGTCCTAATAAAAGCTCTTATAGGGTTCCTGACATGGCTCGCTTGAACTCCCTGTTACCTTATCCGGTGCTCCCTAATATTAACTCTTTGGAGTTACTTGTAAAGCTCTATGAGCTCCCTGAATAAAACTCTTATGAGTTTCCTGTTTTAGCTCGGATAAGTGTCCGGTTACATGGCTCATCTGAGCATCCTGATATGTGGCTCGAGAGCGTGCTCTCTTATTAAGTGCACTAATGGGTACCCCTGATTATGAATTGACGGTTTACAATTTTGTACACCTTGTGTGTACTACCTGAGTATCCATCGATATTTCAATAATTCAATGAACAAAACTTCTTACATGAGAAATTATGAGATTAAAAGAGTTATGTCCCGAATACTTCTGAAATACCTGAAAGGAGTGTAGCATGATGAGCTCATCCATACTTAATGTACATGTGAATTATGTGACTAACTTGCTTATTTGAATGGATGTGATTAGTCAAATTTGCTAATTTGTTTGAAAGCATGTTATTGTTATGCTTATTTAAATGAATATGGTTGGTAAGTTTACTTTCCGTCATACGAACTTATTAAGCATTAAATGCTTACTAGGTTTTATTTTCTCTGTTTTATAGTGTTTTAGAAGCTCGTTAAGGTTGGAGAACGGTCAAAGAATCATCACACTATCCTCCAGCTTGTTTTAGTATAAAAAGTAATCTTATTTTGATATGATGGCATGTATAGGTTAACTTGGCCTATGTTGGCATGTATATAGTTGTTTGTAACATAGCCATTGGAATGGCTAAAAATGGATTGTTTTGGCATGTTATTATAAGGACATATATCATGTTTAACTTAAATGTATGTGGTTTGGTTAAATTGAATTAGGGTAAAATATAAATCATTACAAGAAGGTAAGTTTGATCATATGAATATGTAATACTACTTCATACATGTTAATGATGTTTGTTTGATTTATATGACTCAGATTGGTCGGCAAATGTTATTCTAGGTTGAAGGTTAAATTTGGGTGAGAAATAAGCTAAGAAATGACCTTATTTTGTCCACACGGGTAGACACACGGGTGTGTGTCTTGACCGTGTGTGACACACGACCTGGAACATAGGCATGTGGTTTGGCTGTGTGTCCCCTGCATCTTAAAATTGAGAAAAAGAATGCTCAAAGTTGGGCACACAGGCAAATACACCGTCATGTGTCTCAGCTGTGTGTTGTATACATGCGTGTGTCTTGGCCGTGTGAAACTTGCGCCTAATTTTTGAAAATTAAATTGACCATACAGCCTAGCACATGGGTGTGTGACAGGCCGTGTGGCAGAAGTCCGAGAGTTACACAGGTAAGGACATGGGTTGGGATACGGCCATGTGTCTCACATCGAATGCCTATACGTCCTGAGACATAGGCATGTCACTTGGTCGTGTGAGCCACAAGCCTACTTAAACGGGTGTGTGACCCTGTATATAAAAAAAATTTTGAAATTTTGCGAAAAAGTCTTTGAGATTCCAATTTAGTCCCCATTTGATTCTACTGTTTAAATTGGACCTCAAGGGTCCATTCAAGGGACAATATTATTATTTTCAAATATAAATAGTAAATGATATGAATTATCTGTATTTGCTTTGTAAACTCTAGTAATGCTCTATAACCCTTTTTCGGTGACGGTTACGGGTTAGAGGTGTTACATTTATTAGTATCAGAGCTATAGTTTAGCTGATTTTCAAACTAACGTAACAAGTATGAGTTTAGCTATACATGCCATTATATAAATTAAGATAGTGTGATATCTCCTGACCATTTCTAAATGTGTTTTTCATATAGTAATGTCATCCAACCAAGCTAAAGCTGAATCCGAGGAAGCTGAGAGCATTCCTCGAGGTTTTGTTCAACAAGCTACATCTAGTAGTTGTAGAAGGCCCGTATCTGAGGGCCGACGTGAGGAGGCAAAAGAAGTCGTCTTTCAAATGATGAACGACTGGTTCACTGAATATTTGAGAACAAATCCTGCTGTACAAAAACCTCCCCCATCTGTTCCTTAATCGGTTCTAGAGATGCCACAGGGTACTGAACATATTAGAATCGGTAAGCCTTCAGTAGATAAAATCCAGAAGTATGGGGTAGAGAAATTTAGGGCTACTGCCGGTGATAATCTTGAAAGGGCTGGGTTTTGGTTGGAAAATACCATAAGAGTTTTAGATGAATTATCATGCACACCAGCTGAGTGTTTGAAATGTGCAGTTTCTTTATTAAAAGACACAACTTACCATTGGTTGAATACTCTGATTTCTATTGTACAGAGAGAAAATGTTACTTGGGAATTTTTTCAGACTGAATTTAGAAAGAAGTACATTAGTTAGAGATTTCTAGATCAAAAAAAGAAAGAATTTCTAGAGTTTAAACAGAAAAGTATGACAGTATCTAAATATGAACGAGAATTCGTTAGATTGAGCAAATATGCTAAAGAATGGGTTCCAACTGAGGTTGATTTATGTAAACGTTTCGAAAAGGGATTAAATGAAGATATCAAACTATTGATTGGAATTCTTGAATTATGAGAATTTGTGGTTTTGGCTGATCGAGCACAGAAAGCCGAGGAATTAAGTAAAGAAAAGAAACAAGCAGAGAGAGAAGCTCAAATTTTTGGTAAAAAAATTATGGGCAAATCACAATCATCTGCTTCAAAGAAATCAAAGAAGTATCATGATCGTTTTACCACATCAGTGGGGTATTTTAGAAAAGAGTAGGGTTCTCAATGCTCTAACCCGAGATCTTCGTCTCCAGCTATAACATGTGTGGGATGTGTCAGTAATCCCAAACCAAAATGTAAATATTGCAATAAATTTCATTTTGGAGAATGCCATTTGAGAAGTGGAGCATGTTACCGATGTGGTTCTCCTGGTCATTTCATCAAAGATTGCCCGGAAATGATTAAAAAAGATATTAATCAAACTTCGAAGCCGAGTAATCCTGCCTCGAGAAGCAAACCACCTCGTCACCCTGACAATATTAGTAGTAGTCGAGGTACTACAAGAGACTCAATAGTTAAATCTGAAGCACGACCATCGGCAATGACATATGCTATTTGTACTAGAGGATGCCTTTGCACCAGACGTCATTACTAGTATATTTTCTCTTCTTGATACTGACATTACTGCTTTGATTGATCCTAGCTCCATACCTTCATACATATGCACAAATTTAGTGTCCGTTAAAAATTTACCTGTTGAATTCACTGAATTTGTGGTTAAAGTTTCAAACCCCCTGGGCCAGTATGTTATGGTGGATAAAATTTGTAAAAGTTGTCCGTTGATGTATAGAGTCACTGTTTCTTGGCTGATTTGATGCTATTTCCATTTGATGAATTTGATGTGATTTTGGGAATAGATTGGCTAACTCAGCATGATGCAGTGGTAAATTGTAAACAGAAATACATTGTGTTAAAGTGTCAGAATGGTGAGTTACTTTATGTTGAATTTGATAAACTAGATGAGTTATCTAATATGATCTCAGCCAGATCAGTATAGAAATATATCAAAAAGAGATATGATGCCTATCTTGCATATGTGTTAGATACTAAAGTATCTGAGTCGAAGATTCAGTCAGTGTCGGGTTTTTGTGAATGTCCTGATGTATTTTCGGAGGAATTACCTGGTTTACCACCAGTTAGAGAAGTGGAGTTCTCTATAGATCTTGTTCTAGGGACAACACGAATATGCATAGCACGCTACAGAATGGCTCCTACTGAATTGAAAGAATTGAAAGCACAGTTGCAAGAATTGATTGACAGAGCCTTTACTTGACCTAGTTTTTCACCTTGGGGTGTACCGGTTTTGTTTGTAAAGAAGAAACATGGATCATTGAGATTGTGTATTGATTACAGGTAGCTTAAAAAAGTCATAATAAAGAACAAGTATCCATTGCCTCGTACTGATGATCTATTTGACCAGTTGAAAGGTGCCACTGTATTTTTAAAGATTGATCTCCGTTCTAGCTATTATCAGCTATAGGTGAAAGAATCAGATGTTCCAAAGATAGCTTTTAGAAACAAGTACGGTCATTATGAGTTTCTTGTGATGCCATTTGGTTTGAAAAATTTACCTGCGGTATTTATGGATCCGATGGACAGAATCTTCAGACTATATCTAGATAGGTTTGTAGTGGTATTTATTGATGATATTCAAGTATATTCCTGAGATGAAAATGAACATGCTAATCATTTGAGAATAGTGTTGCAAACTCTGCGTGAGAAATAATTATATGCCAAATTTAGTAAATGTGAATTTTGGCTATGGGAAGTTGGTTTTCTCGGACAACATAGTATCTGCTAAAAGTATCAGGGTAGATCCGAATAAAATTTCAGTTATTGTTAACTGGAAGCCACCGAAGAATGTGTCAAAAGTCAGAAGTTTTCTGGGATTAGTTGGGTATTATCGAAGGTTTGTTAAAGGGTTATCAATGTGAAATCCGAGTGGTCTAATAAATGTCAGTAAAGTTTTGATAGATTGAAACCCTTATTGAGAGAAGCACCTGTGTTAGTTCAGCCTGAATCGGGTAAGGAATTTATAATTTATACTGATGCATCATTAAATGGTTTAGGTTGTGTCTTGATACAATAAGGTAAAGTGATAGCCTATGCTTCAAGACAGCTAAAACCACATGAAAGAAATTACCCGATACATGATCTTGAGTTGGCAGCCATTATTTTTGCATTGAAAATCTGGCGGCATTCCCTGTTTGGTGAAAAATGTCATATCTTTACTAGTCATAAAAGTTTGAAGTATTTAATGTCGTAAAAAGACTTGAACATAAGACAGCGTAGGTGGCTTGAATTATGGAAAGATTATGATCTTGTTATTGACTACCATTTGGGAAAAGCTAATGTGGTTGTTAATGCCCTAAGCAGAAAGTCTTTATTTGCCTTGCTAGCGATGAATACTCAGTTTTCATTGTTAGATGCTGGTTCAATTATAGCTGAATTAAAATAAAATCGACATTTCTACAATAGATTTGTGAAGCTCAAAAGTGTGATAATGAGTTACAGGCTAAACGTATACAATGTGAGTCAAATTCTGATTCAGAATTTCAAATTGGGTATGATGGTTGCTGGTTATTCAGAGGCAGGATATGTGTACTGAAGAACTCAAAATTCGTACAGAATATTTTACATGAAGCTTATAATGTAACATGTCTATTCATCATGATAGTAATAAAATGTACAATGATCTGAAAAATATGTACTGGTGGCCAAGAATGAAACGGGATATTCCTGAATTTGTATCTAAATGTTTGACATGTCAGCAAGTAAAAGCTAAACATCAGTTTTTTTGGGGATTATTACAGCCAGTTACGATACCGGAATGGAAATGGGAAAGAATTACCATGGACTTTGTATCGGGATTACCTCTATCTTCGAAGAAGAAAGATGCTACTTGGGTAATAGTCGATCGGTTGATAAAGTCTGCACACTTTATTCCGGTATGTATGGATTTTTCTTTAGATAGATTGGCTGAATTATATGTTTCTGAGATTGTTAGATTGCATGGAGTACCTGTCTCCATTATTTCAGTAAAAAATCCTCGGTTTACATCTTGGTTTTGGAGCAAGTTTCAAGAAGCCTTGGGTACACAGTTATATTTCAGTACCGCATTCCATCCTAAGACTGATGGATAATCCAAATGTGTTATACAGATTTTAGAAGATATGTTTCAGTGTTGTGTGCTTGAATTTGAAGGTAACTAGGAAAAATATCTGCCTTTAGTTGAATTTGCTTATAATAATAGCTACTAGCCCAGTATTAAAATGACACCGTATAAGGCTTTGTATGGTCATAAATGAAGAACTTCATTGTATTGGACAGAGCTCAGTGAGAAAAAGATACACGGAGTTGACTTAGTCTGTGAAACTGAAGAAAAGGTGAAAGTAATTCAAGATAGTTTGAAAGCAGCCTCTGATATTTAAAAGTCTCATGCCGATCTTAAACAAAAAGAGAAAGAATTTCAGGTCGGTGATAAGGTATTTTTGAAAGAATCACCTTGGAAGAAAGTTCTCCAGTTTCACTGTAAAAGAAAATTAAGTCCACGATTCATAAGGCCATATGAGATTACTAAAAGAACCAGACCTATTGCATATCAGTTAGCATTACCACCAGAACTTGACTGAATTCATAATTTTTTCATGTGACTATGTTACAACAGTATTGGTCAGATCATTCACATGTTATTTCTCCAACGGAAGTTGAGATTCAGCCTGATATGACATATAGTGAGGAACCGATCAAAAATCTGACACGTGAAACAAAAGAGTTAAGAAATAAAAAGGTAGTATTGGTGAAAGTTCTCTAACAACGACATGGTATTAAAGAAGCTACCTGAGAACCGAAGGATACCATGAAGAAGCAATACCCAAGCCTCTTTACTGGTAAGATTTTCAAGGACTAAGGGGGAGAGTTGTAACAACCCAATTTCAATGAAATTGGAACAATGGTTTCGAGACCACAAATCCAAGCCAGAAAGAAATTTTATTTTAATATTATTGCATGGTCTGTATTATGATAGGAATGTTATATGAAAACTCTGATAAGAAAATTTTATCAATTATGTGCTTAATTATGAAAATGAGCAAATTGCATAAAATGCAAAAGTTGAGTTTTAGTAGCTATAAGTATCAAATAGCTATGGAATTCAAAACTTGAGTTCCTTATATGATAATTAGACCATTAAAGAAAAGTTAGTAGATATTTTTGATGAACCATTCATTGAAAGTTAGAAAAAGGAAATGACTAAATTGGAAACTAGAAAAATTAATGGATGATAAATAATTAAATAGAAATGTTATCGTTTTATATCATCTTCATCCCCAAAATTTGCATGGAAACCCTAGGAGAGAGAAAGGAAACTAATCAAGCTTAATTAGGCATGTTTTCTTGTCTCGTTTTTAGTAATTTTTATATTTTTGAGATCGGGATAGTCTAATCTATCTATTTTGGGTATTAATTTGAAAAGATATCAAAGTATAGAATTTTTTTTATGGATGAATATGCTGAAATTTTGAAATTTATGGTAGAAAATAAAAGGTTGTTGATAGATAAACAACTTTTACAAAGACAATTTTCATGAAATTGTGATTTAGAGACTAAATTGAAAAATTCTAAAACCCATAGAAAAATTCTAATTTTTAAGAAATTCTTGGGCTATTATTAGGACAAGTAAAATTTAGTTAGGCTTGGAATAAGGATTAAATTGTACAAATTTCACTTTCCGAGCCTAGGGTCAAAATTGGAATTTATGAACAGTTGAGGGTCAAAATGTTAATTTTGCCTAGAGTGTAAATTAAATCTAATTGAATATGAAATGTGATAAATTGATGATTAAATTCATTTATATAGATTCTAACAACTCAAATTCGAAGCTAGATCGAGGAAAAGAAAAAGTTTTGGATTAGTAGATTTTCATACACAAATAAGTGTCAAGGTAAGTTCGTGTAACTGAATTGTGTTTAATTATATGTTTGAATTGGATGTGGTATGTGATTGTATGAATTATATAAATGTTAAAAATAAATGAAATAATCATAAGTTCAATCATATTTGGAAAATAGTAAGTTCCGTTCAAATAATGAAATTTGATGGATATATTGGATTTCCATATTACATGTGGTCCTGTATATGTTGCAGATAGAATATAGCTCGGACAAGCAATCCTGTTAAAGTCCTCTCGAGCATTCTAATAAATAGTTCTTACGAGCATCCTAATTGGTAGTGATCATGCATGTGTTGAACACTACCGCATCTCTATGTGAGCATCCTATTACATGATTTGATCGGTTGTGATCCAACGTATAATGTGGACACAAATGTAGCTCTCTGTGAGCATCCTAATATAAGCTCTCATGGGCTTCTTGACTCCTTATTACCTTATTCGGTGCTCCCTGATATTCACTCTTCGGAGTTACCTGTAAATCTCTATGAGCTCCCTGAATAAAACTCTTATGAGTTTCTTGTTTAGCTCAGATAAGTGTCCTGTTACATAGCTCATCTGAGCATCCTGATATGTGGCTCGAGAGTGTGCTCTCTTATTAATTGCCCTAATGAGTTCCCCTGATTATGAGTTGATGGTTTACAGTTTTGTACACCTTGTGTGTACTACCTGAGTATCCATTGATATTTCAATAATTCAACGGGCAAAACTTCTGACATGAGAAATTATGAGATTAAAAGAGTTATGTCCCGAATACTTCTGAAATACTTGAGAGGAGTGTAGCATGATGAGCTCATCCATACTTCCTTAATGTACATGTGAATTATGTGACTAACTTGCTTATTTGAATGTATGTGATTAGGAAAATTTGCTAAATTGTTGGAAAGTATGTTATTGTTATGCTTATTTAAATGAATATGGTTGGTAAGTTTACTTTCCGTTATACGAGCTTACTAAGCATTAAATGCTTAATAGGTTTTATTTTCTCTATTTTATAGTGTTTCGAAAGCTCATTAAGGTTGGAGAATGTCGGAGAATCATCACACTATCCTCCAGCTTGTTTTGGTATAAAAAGTAATCTTATTTTGATATAATGGCATGTATAGGTTAACTTGGCCTATGCTAGCATGTAAATAGTTGTTTGTAACTTAGCCATTGGAATGGCTAAAAATGGATTGTTTTGGCATGTTATTATAAGGATATAAATTATGTTTAACTATATGTATGTGGTTTGGTTAAATTGAATTAGGGTAAAAAATAAATCATTACAAGAAGCTAAGTTTGATCACATGAATATGTGATACTAGTTCATACATGTTAATGATGTTTCTTTGATTTATATAATTTGAATTGGTTGGAAAATGTTATTATAGGTTGAAGGTTAAATTTTGGTGAGAAATAAGGCTAAGAAATAACTTTATTTTGTCCACACGGGTAGACACACGGGCGTGTGTATTGATCTTGTAGGACACACAGCCTGGCAAATGAGCATGTGGTTTGGCCTTGTGTCTCATGCATCTTAAAATTGAGAAATAGAATGCTCAAAATTGGTTACATGAGCAGAGATAGGGGCATGTGTCTCAGCCATGTATGCTATACGGCCTAAAATACGAAAGTGTCGTGTTGCAGGCCGTGTTGCACAAGTTAGAAAGTTACACGTGTAAGGACACAGGCTGGGACACAGCTGTGTGCCTCATATTGAATGCCCACAAGGCCTGAGACATGGGCATGTCACTTGGCTGTGTGGACCACACGGCTTACTCACACGAGCGTGTGACCCCTATATATAAGAAAATTCTTGAAATTTTGTGAAAAATTATCTGAGATCCTAATTTAGTCCCGACTTGATTCTATTGTTTAAATTGGACCTTGAGGGTCCATTCAAGGGACAGTATGGTTATTTTCGAATATGAATAGTAAATTATATGAATATCTGTATTTGTTTTGTAAACTTCGGTAATGCTCTATAACCCTGTTCCAGTGACGGTTATAGGTTCGGGGTGTTACATAAAGCATATGAAATCTTATTCATAGGTTCTCGCTATTATGAGGTTGAAGGTCACATTTCTTTCGAGAGTGAAATACCATGTCTCATAGGTAGGAATCCTTTCTTAGATTCCTCCATGCTGAAGCTTTTTAGTACTTTATCAATGTATGTACTTCGGATTAAACCTAGGATTCCTCCCTATAGATTTTGACTCCAAATATATATGTAGCCTGGCCTATGTCCTTTATAGAAAAACAACTTTCTAACCAAGTCTTAACAAACTTTAGGGAAGGTATGTTATTTCCTATGATAAGTATGTCATCTACATACAGTAGCACTCCCACTAATTTTCTTGTAAACACAAGGCTAATCTTCATTTTTGATAAAACCAAACTCTTTGATTGCATCATTAAAACAAAGATTCCAACTTCGAGAAGCTTACTTCAATCCATAAATGGATCTTTGTAGCTTGCATATTTTACCAACATCTTTTGGATCGACAATTCCTTCAGGTTGTGTCATGTACACATCCTCTTCTAGTTTCTCAATAAAGAAAGTTGTTTTGATGCCCATCTTCTAGATTCCATAATCATGAAATGCAGTTATTGCAAGTAAGATCCGGATGGCTTTAAACATAGCAACTTTTTGGAGAGAAAAA